>NC_090934.1:1041807087-1042107296 GCF_040938575.1 Ambystoma mexicanum | reverse complement strand
CGCAACTCTTGTGTAACAAGGTCCACCACTTTCTAATGCAGAAGTTCCACCACCTACCTGCTTTCTATTGGAACGATAGACCTAACAGCTAAGACTACTATGGTCAATCGGCCCTACACCACTCTGAGGTGCGTCACTATACAACATGAAATAATCCCTCCTGCCCCTTCTGCTTCAATGTAAGGGTACACTCATGCATCATTTTAGGAGATCCTTCACTTCTCTCAACCTCAGTTTCAGCATTTATAGGCCTGAATTCCATCAGAGGGAAGGCAGCACCATACGGGGTGGACCTGCGGGAACTCGGCATCCACAGACCTCCTCGTACTAGAGCTCTTTGTTCTGGCCAGCGGACACTCTCCCGCACTCTGCCCCAGCACGACTGGAATACCCAGACCTCGGTCGAAAAGCTGATTTATCTCGATGGGGCCTCCAAAAATATGTCGGGGGTCACCTCGAAACTCAACAAAAAAATTACAAAAGTAGTCAAAAACTAGTGTACGCTGGTGCAAGAAGTAACACTGTTTTATTCAGGGTCCAGACACAGCTGGGACAGCTATATTCAAACAGATTGCAGTAAAGAACTGCAGGAAAAGATGCTGTCAAAGAAACACCCCTAAATCTAGAACTTTTATATAATACAAAATAATTAGCATTTGTGATTGTGTGATGTGAAAACATCTCCCCACACAATGCTGACTGGTGTTTGCACTTTGAACCCTTATAGAAACGCATATCTTATGTTCAGTAATTGGGTCCATGAACCTTCTCACAGTGCTTTAAATTGCAATATGTGACATCACAATCCACCCCCAATTCCCACAGCACAAAGTTAATTCATTGAAACATTTGAGACAACCAGCGGAACTTCAATCATCTGTCCTGGTCACCTCATCTCTATTCACATGAGAAGCGTTTACCACCACAGACATACTGCTCCACAAAAGGTGGATACCAGGGACACACTAACCTTTTTCCCAGAGAAAATGCACTATAAGGCCATTTGAAACTGCTGTGGTTCTTTTTGGTACCATTAGAAAATCATATTTTACAAGTGATTTTTGAATTAAAAAATGGTCATGCATTCATTAGTTGGCGGAACCTGCTAGCTCTAATCTATGACCTCGCAAAAATAGCAACCATTGTATACTTCTTTCAGCACTGGCCTGGGATCGCAGTGTCTGCACCTATAGCATTTTTTTTCTCCAGAAAATAAAAGGCTAACACACATTTTCTGCAAAAGCTAAACAATAACTTTGATTATACTTACCTGTGCCCCTGTATTTATGAATCCGGTATATTATGGATTTTATCTCACAAGTATCAGAATTAACCCCCTCCCCTTTTACAGTGCTACTCTCCCAGCTGATGTGTGTTCCTTTATACTGTGTTGAACTTGCGTCTTTATTACACTACCATGGCTGGTGACCCCTGTGAGACTTCCACAGGGCAACCAGGAAACAGTGTACAATCGTACTCACATCAGAACAAGGGTGGCTATTGAGCAGACTCTTTGGACTGTTGATGGCACCATTTTGTTGCCTTCACTGCTCTGGTGGGGAACTGATGTACAGGCCAGTGAAAGGGGGGAAGATATTCCGGGTCTGTATAATGTTGCACACTATGTGCATCCGGTGGAACATTCCCCTGCCTCCGGAAATGGACATGGCTCTGGTGGACTATGATGATGGCAGCAAAGAGGATGCAGCCCACTAGGAACTCACACAGAACTACTTCTGAGTACAGAGCACCTGCACGTGACCCATGGCACACACTGCATGTGAATCAGCGCACAAATAAAGCACTCCTATACACAAATTGAATGTCCGGACGTGAATTCATAGGCAGAACCATGTGAAGACTTAGTTTCCAACACACACCATGCCAAAACACTCCCAGGGTAGCATCAGTGTCACTTGATGTCTGGAACTGGCTCCCTTTCGTGGCTTATTAACACCTGACATACCCTTTTTTAGGTGAGCCTGACAGGCACTGGGATCTGTGCCTCGTGCTGCTCTGTTGTGAGCTGGCAGGCATGGTGATGTTTAAGGGTGGGTTTGAACCTGACATGTGCCTGCGCTCTACTGTCACCTGCAGGGAAAGGGTGAGGGCCTGAGCCAGGGCTGAGATGGCCTTGTTCCCCTTCCGGACCCACTGTGTCAGCAGGACAGTTTAACATGATGATTGTCCCAGGGCACATGCTCAATGCCGGCTAGTGGCCTGCCCACTCTCCTGGATCAAGCTGGTCCCCTCCCGCATCAACCTGGCTTCTTCCATGTGCTGGCCTACGAGTCCCGGCATCATCTCATGCCATTCCTCGATGCGCCGTAGGCGTGCATCCATGTCTCTGATGCTGGGTGGTTCAGGTGGGCTGCGGATGTCAGAGGGGCTGAATGAGCAATGTGGTTGGGGGTTTGTTCAGATGTGCCCTTGGTTGTGTCCCCGGCATCCTGCCGGCATAGTCATCTGTAGATGCACCGATGCACATGGGAGGCTGGTGTGAGGAGGGGTAATGGCCGTACCGTTGGCGCTGCTGTTTGGGCAGCAGGAGTTGCTGCAGGGGCTGCTGGCTGTGCCCCGGTTGCGGCATCAGGAGTTGCTAAAGGGGCTACAGGCTGTGCCTCTGTTGGGGCCACAGGAGTTGCTACAGAGGCAGGCGGCGTGCTCACCTATGCCTTGCGTGGCCGGTGCTGGTGTTGCCTTGGCACCAGTTTTGTGTGGCGTGGCTCTCCTCCTGTGTGGCTGTCCATGAGGTGCACAGTCCACCTTGATCTCTGTCACATGACGTGCCTGTGATGGGCATGCCGTTAGTCACCTCTGTGCCATCCTATGGCATAGCTATATGCAGTTCAGACACCATGTGACATGATGCCTGTGCATAGTGTCTACAGTACATGCATTGAAAAATTGTATGGCACACATGCACACATGTTTCCAGGCACCACCAACAAGAAGGCTGTGGATATGGGTGGATAAATTAGGAGATACAGACATACCGGGCCTTTTGACATTGTTACCATGCAAGTGCAGGGAACAATGTTGTGCAGGGGAGGGAGGATTGAGGATACCAGGATGGGGGGTGTATCGCAGGGTGTGGGGGCCAAGAGTGGCTTGCCACATGTTGATGTGAGCCACAGAGGCAGGTTCAAGGGATGTAAGGGGGGAGGGGAGTACAGTGTAAAGGATGGGGTGGTCCACATTCTGACTAGTCCAGGGAAGGGCGCTGTGGGCAGTGAGTGTGAGGGATGCTGGGGATAACTGGTCAGGGATGGCCCGGCACCATTGTGACTCATGAGAAACTTGGCCTCAGACAGCCATGTGTATGGGACAAGGGGTCTTGGAATTGATGCTTGTGGTCACAGGGTGTCAGTTGAATGATTCCAGGGCTGGTTGGGAAGCGGTGTTAGAGTTTGGGGCATAGGTTGAATCACGTGGCAATAATCTGTATTTGTATGTGGGGTGAAGGGAGGTAAGGGTAGAGTGGGGGAGGGTAGTTGCTGTTGTTAAGCCCAGATGGAACCTGAGTACTGGAGACACTGGGCTTCTCAGGGTAGGCGAGGTAATGAATGGTGCCTCTGAGGTGGTGGTGATGTAAGTCGGACCTCTTTCCATGGTATGTGATGTCTGGGTGCAAGGTGTGGGATGAGTTAAAGGTGATGCCAAGAGCTGTGGCCTTTCAGGGGTGTGCGAGGAGGGGGCCTATGGAGGGTGGCCAGGGAGTGGGTGGGTAAGAGGGTGCGGGTTTCATGATGAAGGCCTTCTCTGCATTGCTGAGATTGAGGCAGGGATCGACAGCAGAGCATGTTGCATGATAAGCAGTCAGGCACTCATGTATGGGAGTTTAAAGGTGGGTGGTGTGTCATCAGCATTAGACTGGGAGTGGGGTGCAATGGTGGTGATAGAGTAGGCCAGAGGGCAAGGTAGGTGTTGGGGAGCTATGGTGATTAAATGGTGCCCTGAGGAATGCCACAGGTGGGTAGTGAGGTAGAGGTGTAGGAAGGGTACTATTGCACTTGGGGATGTAGATCTGACAGGTAGGCGGTCAACCATGACAGGTCCAGGTCCGTCAGGACAGACTGGATGTGTGTATGCATGTGAGTATGTCATGGGTGCAAATTGCACGTTGTTTATGCATAACAAATTGGGTGGGTGTGCTTCGTGTATGTGTTGGTTCTCATGTTGTCAATGTCTGCACATGTACAGTACTGATGTGGGCATGTGTGTGTTTGGATGTTTGGGGGGGCTATGTTTGTGTACCCTTAGCTAATGGCCATGGTTTGTTGGTTACTGCATGGGTTGGATGTGGTCTTGTGTCATGCAGGTGGACATGTCTCTATTTGTTGTGCACTGAATTTGCATGCCCGCTGTGTTTGTTTTGGAATCACACTTTGAACTCAGCGCACTCTCCAGGTGTCCATGTTCCAACCTCTGCTGTTCTGACTCCCTCAGTCCCTTAAAGGTGCAGCCCACTGCTGCACCTCTTCTCGCATGGCATGAGTTTAATTGGTGAGGCTGTCCCACCACCAGTGGCCATGCATTCCCCATGGTGGCCGAAAGCAATTTGTGGACCCTCAGGCTGAGGTCATCCCATCGCTTGTGGCAGTTACGTACTGTGCGGGGTATGGGTCCCACGGCTGACAGCCTCTGTGCCAGCTCGTCCCAGATGCCATTCTTTCTTATTTCTGTGCTGCAGTGGTTGTACGTTGCAAACAGCTATCCAGCATGTTGTACAATGCAGTCCGCCAGGATGGTTAGCTCCTGCTGAGTGAAGCGTGGCTTCCGGTGCAGTCTTTCAGGGATCCAAGATGCCATGCCTGCTCGTGCAATGCTGGTGTCTGCATGTCCAGATGGCAACAAGAAGTGGGTGATTTTATGTGGAATGTGTTTTCCAAAATAGCAGCCAGTCATTTCCTGTTCCGGTGGTGACGTTGTTTCTGGTGCTGGTGTTTCCGTTGCCTTTGTTTCTGGCAGTGACATGCCATACAGTGCCACCAGCATTGTTGCTGGCGGTGCCACCAATTTCACTGTTAGGGAGAATTCTCTTATAAGGCTAATTTCCCAAACCTAGTGAGTCCCCCAGCAGCTTTGCTGGATTTTTGGGGTTTGTTTTTTCTCCTGTTAAGAGTGAGACTATTTTCCTCCCACTCTTAGGCATGATTTGACGTATGTCTTTGACTCTTTGTGTGCTTATGGGCTATGGGGTTTTCTTTTTACTCCATAGGGTATCATCTATTTTTATATGTGTGTTACACAGCACCCTCAGTGCAGTAACACAGGGGTGTCATAGTGAACCCCAAACATAGACTCCATACATTGGGACTGAATACTGTCTCCCAGGGCATGTAAAGTCACCATTGACTTTACTAGTCCTAAATTGTGAACAGAACCAGTACAAACCATCATATTGTGGAAGTACTGGAAGGGGTTAATTATATTGGGTCTGTTTTTAAGGGGGCACTGTCCAGTCCCCCCTTGTCGAGTTTCTGGCTGGTGGCAGTGGTTATCACGCGAAATATTCCACCGGAATATTCTCTATGGGATTTTCCCATTGATTTTATACGCACCACTTTTTGGTGCAATGTTAAAGATACCGCCGGTTTATTTATTTAATATTAAATCCACGGTTGGGTCTTTTTGCCAGAACTCTTTTCTAAAATGGCGTTCGTGTCCGTCTCTGTAACTCTGACCAAAGTCGAGCCCTTTGTTCCACTTTTTGGCGGGCTTCTCCACAGAAGCCCTCCAAATGGTGCACTCTGTCTGGGTTCCACAGGATGAGTGGGGAAGGGAAATTGGCACCCTGGACTGTGTTGCCTTAGCAACTCAAGTTGCAATCTGTTCTGATTGGGCCAGTGGTGAGCCGCCCGGCTGACCACTTAGCATGTTTGAGTGACAGCTAGGCTGTTGAATGTGGGTTTTTCTGCATAAAAGCAGGGCCTTTGGGACTGGAACTTCAGAAGTCGCCACAGGACCTAAGAATCCGAAGAGGGAAGAAGCTGAGCCACCTGCAACGACGACACCACCGGTGGAGCCCTGCTGCAACAAACTCACCACTTTCCCTACAGCAAGGGAAGATCTCCTGCTGGACGAGTCTTCTTCCTCTGAGCTGGTGGGACCAACCAGTTCGCCCTTTCGCCTTCCAAAGATGTCTCTTGGTTGAATCACCCGTGCCAAGCACCCCAGCGGCCGGAGAGCCAAGCTTCGCCACCTTGACCACGAATAAAAGGAATGTACCTTTTACCGACAAACTCTGCGGCTGGTTTCATCCTTGTGCAGTAGCAACGACTCCACGCTTCCTCCTCGACGAGATCCTCTCTTCCCCTGGTCAAAACAATGAACTGCAACCACTGCCAGGAACAACTGCCTCCACTGGAGCTTGCTCTCTAAGTAAGGTAGTGTGTCCTGCCTGGCCTCCCTTTCTTCGGTTTGCCCAAGGTGACCCTTAAATCCTTGGCTTTCCAACTGGGTTGGCCCCAGACCTTCTAACTTTACCTTCTTGAATCGCCCCAACCTCTTCTGAACATTCTGCAAAGACATTTAGTGCATTTTAAACCGTGTGATCCTGGGCACATTTTGCTTTGCTCCATTTAAAGTGGGCCTGGCCTATGAACTTTGGCTCTACAGTATATACCGCCTGTATTCCCTGAGGACTCCTAAAAGTGTTGGGACCTGTTTTATTTCTATGCTCTGCGTTTTTTTCTCCCTTTAACTGAACTATTGGAGTGCCATCAGGTTATGCGCTCACATCTGTTTTTACAAATCGTGGTGTTTTAACTCTGACTTATCTGATAGTTATCAAGGGAGGTGTGTATACTTTACCTGACTGTGTTTTAACTTGCTTTTGATTTAGAGTACTAGTATATTGGCTAAAGTGTGTTTTAAATAAATAATTATATACTTTTTATATAAAGCTCTGGTCAGTGTTTGTTTGCTCTACTGTGTTGTTAGCCCTATTGTGTACACTCTATATACTGCCTTACTCTTCTTGAGAGAAGTCTGACTGCTCAGCCACAGCTACCAGGTAAATCTGGGTGGTACAGACTGCTACCAATTGGGTTTACTGCTTACCCCTGTAGTCTTAATATTTTTGCAGTGTTCCCCAAGGGAACTGCACAGGATTCTGCCTAACATTCACCCAACGATTACTGGGTTCTGTCATGCAGGTCGTACCGTGACCAGCAAGCCAGAATGCATGCTACTGTAATGTTGTAATTTGCCAGTGATTCTGTAGTTACAGTTGCCAGAAACGGTGCCACCAGCTTCAGGTAATCACTGGCAAAATAAAATACAGCCACACTTGTAGATTGTTGCTCATTACTCTGTTACATGATGCAACCTAAAATGTATTCAAAACTAAATACAAAATAACGTATACACAGAATCTTCAAACTACACAGAACACACACTAACTGCAACATTACTGAATTTAAACGAGCTGCACCATGGACTAATACAACTGTAGTGTAAACCTCTTTCCCCTATCGGGATGCTATACATGCATCCCAACACAACTAAAGTTAGTGAATAATACTGGAAGAAAACAGAACAAATCCCTATACATTTGCTACTGTGACACTTCCCTGAGAAAAAGTACCTGTCTGCTACTGTGACGAAGAAAACCAATGTAACAATAATGAACACCATTCCAACAAAAAAAATTGAATATAACTTTATGTAGGGGAAGGCCCAGCACAGCATAATAGGTATTGTACTCCGACACGCCAGTGAGAGAGAAACCTGGGAAATTCAAAGCAGCTGTGGCAGTGAAGCGAGAAGAGAGGAAGAGAAGGTGCAGTTTCATACGTTGGGATGAAACCTGGGCATCGTGGTGCCCGATACGCACCAGAAAACAGCAAAGCTCTGGAGAGCCGAGCGAACGTGTGCAGGTTTCTAGAAGAGATATCCAGACCTGACGACTGTGGCGGGAGTACTCGGAAACACTTCCCAGACAGCAAAGCAACACACAGAGTGACACTACAGTGGTTGTCAGAGAAAGAGACATCTGGCGTTGCCATCCTGACACATGGAGAAGACTCCACGAGGTGAACTACCGAACCAGTGGCGCAGTCCCAAAACCGCAGAGGTAACGGGAACAGCGGGAGACATAGGGAGGGTAGCGAGTATTATAACAAATACTATACTCATACTGGTCTCAGTAAGACGCAAAATAACCAGAAGAGTGAGAGCCATTAATGGGTACACCGTGCTCATCCCAACGAGACGCCAAGTAACAAGAAGAGTGAGAATCAGCACTGGGTCAATCATACTCATCCCTGTGAGACACAAAGTAACTAGAGGATTGAAAGCCTTTAATGGGTTCATCATACTCATCCCAGTAATAAGCAGAGTAATAAAAATGTGAGGGAATCATTGCAGGGTTCATCATACTCTTCCCAGTGAAAAGCCAAGTGATAAAAGGATTGAGAACTCTGAGAAGAATAAGATTGCTCAGAGTACTCAAGATACAAAATGGATGTCAGATAAAGAGAGACGTTCAAGTTTATGTGATTAAGTCAGAGTGAAAGAGGTTCTAGGAAAAGAAAAGACTTTAAATAGTTTTTTGAAAAGACATGAGAAGAGATGCCAAGAGAATTGGAAGAAGCACCTAACAGAATTAAACAAATTGATAGAAGTGATGGCCAAGATCTACCAAAAGATTCTGTACTGATGTAAACCTGGTGAGATAGCAGCCCCAGGATAAGGGCGTTATTCTGCGGGACTTTAGTTGTTGTGTATTAGTGTTAGGGTCAGAGTTAGTAAGATTTGGATAGAGGACAGACTATTACTTTTGGACATCACAACTGACTGACAAGCACTCCAGTTTTGTTAGGTAGGGAACGCCATAGTTTAGGAAAGTGAGGCAGTTTTCATATTATTTAAATACAACCAACTTGAGAATGGAACAATCTACTTCTTCTGACCCTCCATAGGGGCTACTGTTTAACATTCACCTCTTTCTTCAGAGAATAGCATTCCCTCACCCCACATTACCACAAAACGGGAAAGAAGTGTGTATATTAACTGTGCCTGATTTACCTTTATAAATGTGTTTACTCTTGTCTGTAGAAGTGGGAGGACTGAGGGGGACTTTAGCATCTGCTCGCCCTTGTTCTCCAGCAGGATGGAAGCCTGTTAGTCACAAAGGTGTTCCTTACAAAGTGCAGAAAAACACCCTAACAGTGTGTACATGTTTAATATATACCAATAATTGTCATGTAGAATATCATATGCAGGGAGCAACATTTTGATTGAAGCACCTACTCAACTTAAATGTCCATGGGCTATTCACACTCAAGTAAACAACATTATACATCTTCTGACTTGCATCTTCAGCACAAACAGTGTGCATTGGATACATCATAGCTTTTGGTATATTGCAAAGGAATCAAGCATCCATTTGTAATTGCATGCCAGTACTTTGGAATCTTGTACAGAGAAACTCCTTGCTCTCTGAGCTTTCATTTGCATCTTACAGTTCTTTTTTGTACCTGGCCTGTAGTCTTCAAAGTCTACCTTATTGTATCCACTTCTTTTTACAGTGCACGTGCCACCTTGCATTACATTAGTTTATTTCTGCAGTTGTATTTTTGAAGTGATCTGAAACGTGTTTTTAATCACTGGCTTCACACTTGTTTTGAATTCTTGCAGCATCAAGATTAGATTAGATTTTGAATTTTGAAATAAAGCCATCATTTGTTGGCACTGACAGGCACAAATGAATTTCTACATCAATTGAGTGCTGAGTTTGGACAAGATTATTGATCTATGTGCATTCCAACATCCATTTTTTCAGTCAAATGGCTGTACCCAAAACAGATTTGAAAGAATTCTAATTGAAAAAAGGAATATCGGAGCATATATCACTAGAGCTGTAATTGAACATTTGTACTTTAAATACAGACATTTGTTGACAGACTATTGATTTCAGAGTACACGTTGTTAGTACCACACTTTCAGGCTTAAATATGTATTTCATTTAAGTCCTTAGAAATGAGGATGTGTCTATGAACAATGGTGATATTACAGATTGTATGTACTTTATTGTTGGTCATCTTGATGACATCATCAGTAATACATACCACTTACCACAGAATGACACAATGACATTATGAATCCTAGTAGGTTTCTGAGGACACACAATCAGTCCCAATTTTTTCACACTACAACTGCCAAAGAGCATGTTTTTTTTCACATATGCTTCTGTAGCAGCTTTTAGTTGTGTGTATCCTTTACTAAAATCCTAACACTGTTTGGAGGTTCTAGTCACATACACATACAGTTACTAAAAGGGAGGACATATTTATTGGGAAATTGTTTAGGTTTTCTTAAACACAAAATGGTGCCAAGACTGCATGCAAACAAATTGCATTTTAAATGCACGAGTTCCCAAAAATGTATTTAGTTAAGATTAAGAAATAAAAAATTAAAACATAAAAACATTTAGGCGGTTGTTGAAAAAGGGTTTTGGGGGATGTATTGACTGCAGGTAAAGTGGGGGTAAAACCTAACTTCTATCATGGCCCAAAATTGTCAATCATAGAAAAGTAATAAGAACGCGCAGTATCTAATATATTTTAAACTGTGGTTGAATGAGTGTGTGCTGCCCTTTGAAAGAAAGATGCAAAACATGGCATATACATTGTATTTGTAATTGTCATGTATTTATTTATTTGCTAATGTACATTTAACAGTTAAGCTTTGCATATATATATATATATATATATATAAAGTAATTGCACTTCTCCACACGAGGACAGCACTCTTCGTGGTTTAGGACGCCAGCATAAATCTCCAAAAAGTAAATCAATTCACCATTAACTAAAGGTTTTCATGCCATATCCAGTTTTATTCAAGGCATTTAAACTCATGACGCGTTTCGCAACGCTCCCGTTGCTTGCTCACATATACAACAAAATGAGGTTGCAGACTGCTTTTAAGTACAAAAGGGCTCGGTCTCTATGATTCCGCCCTACATATTTTTGGTCCTTCTATTTCCACTCTTGAAATACCCCTTGAGCATTCTATGTCAAATGCTGGCGGCCATTTTAGAGTGTGTGAGTTTCCATGCATAATTCATTATAACTGATACTTTACTAAGAACATCACAGCTACTTCACAAGGCCGTTTGTTTTGCATACACAGGTTTCCTTTTCTTTTTTCACAATACTTAGAATATATTGAAAAAATAATAAAACCTGCTTACTGCATAATTGCATATTATTCCCAATATCAACCTGGTTTCACAATCAAATGCTGGCATTATAGAATGAATGAATTAATTAATTATTGATAGCACTCAGACTTAGACCAAAATTGAGTTTCTGTTTGTTCACTGCAAAAAGTGTGAAGAGCTGTGTTTTCCAATTGCTACGTATCTTGTAGGTTCAAGATTATAAAGTGCATAGTGCTGTAAACATAACTCTCAGTCCATTTAAAAACCTAAAGTGCATAGTGAAAAAGTGCTTTGTAAATATCTTGAACATTATCCCTCACACATTCAGTTGGCATAAAAGATTTCTAAAAAATACAAATTCTTATTTGTTGCAGTTCGCTACAGAAAATTGTGCTACAGGTTCTCAATGCTACACACATGCAGTAATTTTCATGGCCAGCATTAAATATGTAATGTAAAAACCAGGATTAGGGAAATATGTACAGGAGTATATCGAAGGACAAGGTGAATAAAATCAACCTTCAAAGCTAAGCAATTCTCATTGTTACATAAAAAGTCAACACACATATAAAATATAGAAAGGGATTAAAGTTAAGAACAAGCTCAAATAACCAATCAACAAAAAAGTGTTTTCTTCTGTTACTAACTAAAGACATTATCAAGACTGCAGCATAAGAGAAGATTTGTGTCCCAAGGAATGTATACAATTCTTCATCTAGGTTGTGTCCTCCTGGTTTCTTAGTTTGAAAATCTAAAATATATCGTGTCTCCATCTGGCGTAGTTCCAGCTCACGATTTCCTCCACGTGGGTTGGGTTTTATATGATGAACTCCAAAGAATCTAAAATTGTCCAATTTGCTCTGATGTTGGTCTCTGAAATGGACTGCCATTGGGTAGGAAGCATCTACATTTTTGATGGCCCGCATATGTTGTAGTATTCTAAATTTCAGCTTGCCAATAGTACTTCCCACATACCAAAGATTGCATGAGCAAAGCAGTACATACACAATAAACTCTGTATTGCATGTTATTTTAGTTTTCACCTCAATATTTAAACCTAATATTGGATGTTTATAGTTTGTTTTGTTCAGAGCATATTGGCACGCTTTGCACTTAGTACATTTGGAAAACCCAGAGTTCTTGTTATTCAACCATGTGGATGCAGCGTAGATTTCTTTCCTCGGAGGCATGAAGCTGTTGACCAGTGTATCTTTGATGGAGATAGATTTTCTATAGGTTATGTTGATTCTTTCTTTCATGAATGGAAATAAAGTTTCATCAGTTCTTAAGACATGCCAATGTTTGTGCAATATTTTTCTTATTGTTTTAGCATGTGAGCCATATGTGAGTATTAGTCTCACATCGTCAGGTTCTTGAGTCTTTTCAGATGTTCGGTTAGTAGAGAGTATTGCTATTCGATCTAGATTTCTTGCTTTAATGTAAGCTCTCTCAATAATTGCCTTAGGATACCTTTGTTTGGCAAAGTTCCGAGCTGTGATCTTGCATTCTCTATCGAAACAATCTAATTTGCTGCAATTGCGGCGGATCCTGACAAACTCACCATATGGTATGCTCCATTTTAATGTAGTCAGGTGGTTGCTACTTGCAAATAGTGGCATGTCAGAACTCGTTGGTTTTCGATGAAGTTCAGTGCTGATTTCTTTATGATCGATCAGTTTTCACCAATACATCTAGAAAGATCAGGGATTCGCGACTATGTGTTTCTGTGAATTGGAGATTCAGATTGTTAATATTTAATATACTCACAAAGTCAAGACAATCCTTTTCTTTTCCATTCCACAAAATGAATAAGTCATCAATGAACCGTAGCCAGAGGACTACTTGGTTAACATACTTTGTATTAGCATCAGTCCAGACAACAAATTTTTCCCACCATCCCATTGTCAAATTTGCAAAAGTCGGTGCAAAGCTTGTTCCCATCGCAGTTCAGCAGAGTTGGTTATAGTAAGTATTGTCGAAGAGAAAGATGTTATTCGTTAAGCATAAATCTATCATCTCCATTATCATTTGTCCAGTGTTTACATGCTTTTTTTCCATCACTATGTTGAATGGAGGTATAGAGCGATACTACATCCAATGTTGCAAACATGAAATCTCTTTCCCAGGTGATCCCTTCAATTTTGCTAAGAAAATCTTTGATGTCATGTAGATATGAGGGTAGCATAAATACCAAGGGCAGTAATGTTTGATCAACATACTTCGACATATTTTCCAGTGATGCACCATTTAAAGTTACAAGGGGTCTTCCTGGGGGACAGATGGGGTTCTTATGAATTTTCGGTAGGAAGTAGATTGTGGGTATGACAGGTGTTTTATTGAAGAGGTACTTCGAATCATCGTCATCAAGAATATTTAATTCCTCCCATTTCTGTAAAAAGCACTCAACTTTCCTTTTTAAGGGTTCCAATGGATTTGCTTCGAGTTTTTCATAGAAATAGTTATCACTCAGTTGTCGTTGTGCTTCCTTTACATAGTCTTCTCTATTCAGGATAACTATGTTGCTACCCTTATCTGAAGCTTTTATGATTACGTGGTCCAGTTCTTGCAATTCTTTTAAGATTTTCCTCTCCTTGAATGAAAAATTAGGCTTCATGGTATTTCTATACCTTCTGGCTTTCTTGAGGTCCTGGATAACAAGATCCTGAAATGCTTCAATTTTACCTCCTGGTTGGAACATCGGATTGAATCTAGATTTGGCTTTTAATGTACTTTTAGCAGGCCAATCAGTTTCGATATTCAGCATTTCAGGAGTAATCTCCGAAGTCATATCTGTTGATTGATTTATAGATTCCAACTCTGCCGAATCAATTAATGTTTCCAGGTCCTCAATAGCTACTGCTGTACGACCTGATGGAGACAATTTAGGTTTTTCCTTGGGGGGATTCAAGATAAAGAATTTTTTCAATCTGATTTTTCTCATATATTTGTAGAAATCTATTCTGGTTTCCATGTAATCATAGCTTGCTGTAGGGCAGAAGTTAAATCCATATTGCAGAACTTTAATTTGCTCCTCATTGAGCACATAGTTTGAGAGGTTGATGATACTTTTGTCTGGTTTATCTGGTTCTATTGTGCCTTCTTTTTCCCAGAGCGTGTTTTTGTTCCTTAATCTGACTCTGAGATGCTTGTGGCCTTGTCCCCTCCTTGTTTTTTTCTTCCTCCTGAACCTTGATTCTTCCCCCGTCCTTTTCCTGTATTTTTTGCAGGATTATTTCTGCCATCTAGACCAAGCATCCTCATCTCCTCAAAAAAATTAGTTTTCTTTGGGGGATTTTCATTGCTGCTGGCGGAGGCTTCGAAAACTGAAGTCATAACTGTTTCACTTGAGGTTGGAGTTGTTCCCTTGTTTTCGGCATTCTGACTCGGCATATTTTTTCTCAGGTTGTCAAATCGACGTGCAAAAGTATAGACTCTTCTTCTTTCATAGTCCTGTTTGTCACGGAGGAACTTTCTCTGCTTACGTAATTTAATATCTTCTTCGTAAGCGACTAGAGTTACTTCCATACTTTTCCTGAGTTATTCCCTTCTTCACTGGGTGGAATAGCAGACAACTGTTCATTGATCTCTTCTATTTTAGTTAATTCCTTTTGTCTGTCAATTCTGGCATATTTGATCAAGATGTTTAAGAATTGTCCTGAGCATAAGTTTGTGGAATCGCCCCATTCTTTAAGCATTTCCTCATCTTGTTCCTCGAAGGAAGGCGACGTTAGGATTCTGAGCCCACGAGGAATTCTTCCAACATCTGTATAGCTTTGAAGTGAATGCTCCTCCCACCATTTACTCACTTCTTTTTTCTGCAGTCTTTCCAATTCTTTAAGTAAGTTGATTTCATTCTTCTCTATAGTGTTTTTTTCTGTTACATTTTTGTTCGGGATTTTGGTTTGTTGAGCTTCACTAAATAAATTCTGTGCCTCTTCAAGGCGTGCATTTTCTTTATTGAGTTGTGATGCCATGTTCCTTAAAGGATATTTGCAGTTCGTATACTGGATGGAGACGGCGTTAGGTGAAAAGAATTCAAACACTGCGGTGTGAATTCATTAAATGGGGAGAAGTTGGCGCTATGTCCTAACTGCAATGATGCACACGAGAGAAATCTATCGTATAATCTGCACACAGACCAATAGGGACAGAAGTATATTGTGTGTAAGTAGCCTGGAGTACACTCACCGAACGTTGGCGTTTCCGTTCATCCTCCGATGAGGCCGGGTCGACCTCTGCTCAGGCAAGCCTCTCCCAGCGACAAATACACACGCTTGCTCTTCTGGTATGGTTTCCGGTCCGGAGCAAAGGCGGGCAGCCCGTTCGTGACTCGGTGCTCCTTCTTCGCTTCAAGAAAACCAGCTGGTGCACGTCCAGCGCCTGTCACTAGGCGCGCAAATATTGTAGAAAGGAAAAAAGTAATTGCACTTCTCCACACGAGGACAGCACTCTTTGCGGTTTGGGACGCCAGCATTAATCTCCAAAAAGTAAATCAATTCACCATTAACCAAAGGTTTTAATGCCATATCCAGTTTTATTCAAGGCATTTAAACTCAAGACGCGTTTCGCAACGCTCCCGTTGCTTGCTCACATATACAACAAAATGAGGTTACAGACTGTTTTTAAGTACAAAAAGGCTCGGCCTCTATGATTCCGCCCTACATATTTTTGGTCCTTCTTCTATTTCCACTCTTGAAATACTCCTTAAGCATTCTATGTCAAATGCTGGCGGCCATTTTAGAGTGTTTGAGTTTCCATGAATAATGCATTATAACTGATACTTTACTAAGAACATCACAGCTACTTCACAAGGCCGTTTCTTTTGCATACACAGGTTTCCTTTTCTTTTTTCACAATATATATATACAACATACAACATTTTATAATAATTCACAGATATAAAAAAAGAGATAAAAATACGATTAGACATGCAGCTAAATACACAAATAAAACAGGTAAAACACATAAAACACACGTTTAAAGTCCTGTGGGTCATGTCCGCCCTCAGATACTTCAAACCTGAGCATCATATATTCCAGACATTATATAGAAAACCACTAAAAACATATTACTAGTTAAAACTCATACATTTCCTAAAACTTCTGTATATTTCCAATAAAAGTTTACTAAAAAGAATATAAAATTCAAATCAATACCCTTCATAAAAATTGGCCACAGAGAAGATAGAGCAGAACAGTTGGTTTGGTTATTATACATCATCATCATCATGTATTTAGCTATTAATGGGCCTAGACCTTCACACAGCAACAAAACATGTTTAAAGCTTTCAATAGCATTATCACCACATAGTGTACATTTTTTGTTAGTACAAGGTAATCTCAGTTAGCTACCCTTAACCTCAAGTACTTCACTGAGATTACATTTCAGTAAAAGGTATTGGCGTAGCACACTGCTGTTCGGATAGTCCATGATA
The DNA here is from genome assembly GCF_040938575.1 of Ambystoma mexicanum. Lineage (NCBI taxonomy): Eukaryota > Metazoa > Chordata > Amphibia > Caudata > Ambystomatidae > Ambystoma > Ambystoma mexicanum. The sequence continues at coordinate 1,042,090,692 of NC_090934.1, read as the reverse complement.
TACAACGGTCTATCAGTACGGTCCATTAGATAACGAATAAAAGTGCCACTATTGGAGTTGAGTGCCAATTTCACAGTCCGATTCTCGTACATAAAACTACTCACTTTCCGTTTTAGCTTATACTTGATAGCTTTCACAGAAAAGGGTACTGGAGCAAAGATCTGTATCAGCCCACCATCTGTCATATACCCTAATAATTCTGCCAATAGTTCCCAGATTTTTTTAAATAGTCCAATCTAAGAAACAACCTAATGTATTTGACCATAGTCGTTCCATTATTCAGCCGTGTCATATTAATCCAACACATAAAATATATTTGAATAAGTATTGATGTTATACCAGCCAAATCAAATTCTAAATATAGAAAATGTATAGACAAAGCTGAAGGCATACAGAATATTTTGCACAGAAGGATAGCTTCAAAACGAATTTGCCTTGGGCAATATAAATTAACCCAGATTTCGATTCTGTAAGACAAAACAGGAACTATTTTAGCGGTATATAACAGAAGTGCAGTCTGAACCAACGTATCACCATTCCAACCTATGAAGTTGCTTAAAACATTTGCCAAGACCATACATTTGGGTTTCATCTCCTCCCAATGAGAGCTCCATTTAAGGGAGCTATCTATGTGCATGCCCAGGTATTTATAGCTGCTGACAGTTTCAAGAGGTAATCCTTCCATGGACCATACAGGACAAGTTTTCAACTTTTGTTTGGAAGGGAAGACATTACTTTACTTTTGGCGATATTTACGGTTAGGCCATTCAGAGCAACATAGATTCCAAGTGCAGAAATCATTGCTTGAAGGCCCTTATGAGCATGGTCCATAAGTATCAAGTCGTCAGCATACACTAACCAGCCAATAAATTCAGAACCGACCTTAACTGGGCAGTGACTAATTGATGAAAATGCCTGATTCAGGTCAGCCAGATAAAGGTTAAAAAGTGTTGCAGCAAGGATACACCCTTGTTTGACACCTCGGTTGGAGTGCATAGCACTGGAAAGTTTGCCTCTCCCTTCTAAATGTATCCTAACCTTAGTGTCCTTGTGGAGTAGCATTATCATTCTAAGTAGACCAGCAGTGCTGTTCAACACAGCTAGTTTTGCCCATAGTCTGAATCTCAAAACGGTAACGAAGGGGGCACTAAACTCAATAAAAGCACGATAAACTGTTGATTCTCTTCTCAGTTTCAAGTATTCTACTGCAGACACCAAGGTTAAAATATTATGTGAGGTAGATGATTTTTCACGGAAACCACTTTGACATGGACTTAAGATATCCCTTGGATCTATCCACTCCATCAATTCTGCCAAGAGCACTCTCGCGAATTTATTTTGGCAGGAATTTCAAACATGCCTAGCATATGATAATTTTAAGGACAATTTCGAGGGCCTTTTTTGTGAATTGCTAGAATATGCCTCTCAAGCCAAGTACTAGGTAAAATGGCAGTTTGTCCGATATCAGTAAATGAAAGATATTCAGTGTTTGCCCAGAGATCTGGGGTCAGTTTCAATAAGCCATTGCATCGGCCATCAGGACCGGCAGCATGTGACTTGTTCAACTGCTCAATCACAATAGTGATGTCCAGTATTGTGGCTTTGCAGACCCATGTAGCTAATGTAGTAACAACATGGATTCCATCCGGCAAGGCAGATCCTAGAGATAGTTTGATGTGTTCAGCCTAAGCTGATTCAGAAACAGCATTAACTGGTAATTCCCGTTTAGAGCCCTGTCTCAATGCTTTCCATATACTATTATTATCATTAGATTTTGCAAGTGCAGCCAACATTAGCCATCTTTTTTTTCTGTATCGGCTTTGTGGTTTTTCACCGAAATTTGGTATGCTTTCTTTGCCTGTTTGATTTCAAAGTTGGCATCGTCAGGTCTAGGATAGGCAGCCGCAAGAGAAATGCGGGAATTAATAACAGCCCATAACGTTTTTTTTGCAGCTGAAATAGCCGGATCAAAATCTATATGCTTAGTTGCTATTTTACTGCAACGTTCAAAGGTTCCTTTATGTTGCCGGGATTTCTGGATACATTCACTTATAGTTGACACCAGTGCATAAAAGGATGCTGCAATAGGAGCTTGGGAGGGGAGATGGAAAGGAATATGTAGCTACAAATTGTGGTAGTAAACATATCAATCCATCTTTACCTTTTGTTTAAATTATGGGTGTTCCAATGAATGTGATTTCCATAACGATTAGTATACATATCACCATTCATATCATACTTTGAGGTTTGGAGAACAGATCGCAGAGGATGGAATAACACATACAGAGGAAGGTGATCAATTTCTTTTCTTGGCACAGTAGCCATGTCATCCACCACAGACAGGCCACTTTCATTGACAAATATGTAATCAATCGTAGAACTGCCTTTCCCACAGATACAAGTTGGAGCATGCATGCGTCAACTGCACAGAGGCTGTTAAAACACAGAGCACCACATGTTTTGAAGAAGGAGTCCATATGCTTGCTTGTGGTTTAGTGGATGTCTGTCATATAGGTGAGGAAGATCTCAGCAATTTAAAAGAGTTCTCTTTAATGTTAATCTTAGCGTTATAACACCTACCGCAAAATAAGGCAATTGTTTCCTATTTTCATTGAGCATATCTTTGACAGTGGTTGAGTTTTTCGGGGTGAACTTGCAATTTGGCGGATCATAAACATTAATTAATATAAAGGAAAGCCCAGCATGAGATATTTGTACCCCCAAGACAAAGTATGTTGAGCCAGGAAGTTAATTGTTCTGCCATGAGGGGTATGCAGAGATTTGGAGGCCACCTTTAGGACGTCCTAGGGATCCTTTAGATGCCAGCTTCTGGAGCGTAGTTCTAACATCTAGTTCAACAGTCTCAGTTAATGTAACTAGAGGGATAGCCCTGAATGGCGGAAGCTAGGGCTGAAACAAAAGATATAACACAAGAATGGTAACCGCAGTATTAGTTTGATCATACTCTTAGTGGTGTATGATATTCTATTTGTAGAAGGATGTATTAGCCTAGGCATCAGTTGCCAAAGGCCCTGTCCTATGGTCTGAGGTGAATGTAATGAAGCGAGGTCAGAGTAAAGAAATTAAGCAGTCTATAAAAATCACAAAGTCAAACTAGCCTTGTTTCATTGGCTATAAACTCAAATTTATTCCATTTCTTTCTCAATTTTTACCATCCTGGCGGTAAATTATTTAAGGGGATACAGCTAGGTTTAAAATGTTAATAACAAATGGTATGAAACATGGGTCTCATACTGTTGGGTCACATTGTTTTGGAGAATTTAACTTTAAAAACTCCGTAATTGAACAAAACAAAACGAAATAAGATAACACAGTGGACATAAATCCATACAAAACATAACCTCAAGAGTATAAGCTAACAAAGATGTCTACTATAACTAAAGAAAAAAGTATGTGTTTTCAAAATAAGGCCCCGACTTGTGTGCTTCTAACTGCAGTAAGAAAGTTAACCAATCCTAGGTCTACGTCGGGAGTGGGATTCCCTTGTTTAAGTGCGGATGGGCTGATATAGAGCCATGTCCTTAGACGTTTCGGCCTCCAATGAAGGTGCCTTCTTCATCGCCTCAGGATTGTGTCTCCCTAGAAATGAGAGCACACCTAAAAGGGGCTTTAAAAACAAACCAACAAGCAAGCTGACCTCAGACACTTGCTTTGAGGATAGGTAGGATTTATGATGATCTTGGAGACAAGATTATCCTGTAGTAGTCACACTAACCTTGAGCTTTGGTCAGGGGTGGTGATGGTGAATTGTGGAGATATGTTCATCAATGCGCAGCTCTGGTGGTTGTAGCACAGGCTTCGATATCAGGGTTCAATACTGCTGAGGTTTACAATCAACAATCCAGAGAGGATATGGTGGAAAGAAAGGGGGGGCACAAAGAGTGTGTTGGGGAAGATCGTTGAAGTAAGAAAGAGACCCCCAGACAGGTGGTGCTCTTACCTGGATTAATCAGGGACTGCGCAAGAAGTCAGTCTTAGAAGTACACCCCAGTCGGTGGCTTCTGTAATCTTGTACAAGATGCTGCAGAGGTCAGCATGAAGCTATTCAGCAATGTGCTGCATAAAGAGGGGAAATGATTGTGTAAGGAAAGGCTCGAGGCACATGACATGCTTCAGTGCAAGACTCTACGGCCAATGGGGAGCATATGGAGTGGGGGCACTAAGGGGAGAGCTTACCTCCTCGACAGTCAGGAGCAGGCATCAATCAATAGAAGTAACAAGGTATCAGGGAAAATTGTGTCTCTCCTGTGCGGGGGATGAGTGCTGTAAAGCTGTTGGCTGAGGGTGCAGTGCTGTAGAAGAAGTGATGCCTCAGTATGGTTGTGGGCAGTATCTTGTATACACATTGCACACACATATATGGTGTTACAAAGGTTCATGTACAGAGCTCAGCTTACCAGGAGCGGGTTGCTGTGCAGTTCTTTGGGGATCAATTGTACGAGCTCCAACAAAGGAGCTGTGTTGTAGGAAGATTAGCGCATGCTGGGTGCAACTACATGCATGCGTGCAACTACATGTAATGTTGCTGCCACGTGTGCATGTGTGCGTGTGGCATTATTATAGTAATGCGAAAGGCGTTGGTATGGGAGTTGTTTAATGCCCATAGACAGCGTTGCTACCGGAAATGTGTGCAAGGGACAGAGGACTCAGTGGAAGTCTGTCTAAATGCGACAGACACCAGTGAAGCTGTGTAGGTAAGGGTTATGCACCCTCGCCTGTTTGGTACCATTGGACTGGGGCAGGGAGTGCATGAATACCCATGTCAGCAGGTTGAAAGACCAAACAGAGCCGCTATGGGCCATCATGTTGGGAGCACGTGTGAGTCCTCCATACTGTGATTCATAGAGAGAACGTGGATATGGATAGTCCTCATCATTTTGTGATAGGTGCCCCTCTCGGAGGCCTTCAGGTGACCAGACTTGCGTGTGTAGCAGAGTGGGGGGTGTTGGGCCTCACTGCTGTGGAGGGGTGAGTCCCAGAATAGACTCATGCCACCCAGCTGCTGGGTATGGGACAAGGAGAACTGCTGTTGCAGTGTGCCACAGGGGTCTCTGGGCAAGGCCAAGGGGCTGCTGTGTGTGGGAACTCGCCCTGTCAAAAAGGTACGCAGGGCTCTTTTGCATGTATTTCTGAGCAGCTTCTTTGGGTACCCGTGTGCCAACAGCCCAGACTCCAGTTGTGCAGAGTGGTGGCGGTATTGTTGTACATCCGAGCAATTACTCTGCAGTCTCAAGGATTCGCCGTAGGGCAGATTCTTCTTCAGATTTTGTGTGTGATTGCTTCTGTAGTGCAATAGTGTGTTCCTATCTGTCTTTTTTTGTAAAGGGTACAGGCGATTTTGGCATCTTAAGCCTTGATCGTCAGATCCAGGAAGTTTATAGAGGATTGACTGCAGGTAATGGTAAATTGTGTTTCCATAGATTGGGTGTTTAGCCAGGTGTAAACATCCATGAGTTCTAGTGGAGTCCCTTTCCAAAAGAAGATATTGTTGATATACCTCTGCCACATGTGGCTGCTGTTCTGGAAAGGGTTGATTGTATTGAGCACAAAAGTGGCCTCAAATTTGGCTGTGTAAATAATCGCAAGGCTCGGGCCAAATGAATGCAGTCCCCATAGCTGTTCCGCTGATCTGAAGGTAAAATGTCTCATCGAAGGTAAAGACATTTTTTATAAGTGCTATTTCTGGCAGTTTTATGATAAAGTTAACAGGGACCCTCCTCTGGGTGATATAATGGGTAAGATCATTTTGTATGCTTTCCAGGGCCGCCGCCTGCGGTATGCTGGTATATAGTGCTTTGATATCCAGACTTACTAGTGTCTCCTTGGTGGTGTGAAGGGGGTATCTTGAAAGGTGGTAATGGGAGAATAATGCTGTGCACACCATCTTTAACCAATCACGCTGCACTCATATTTCCACCTTCAGAGAGAAGCTACATTGGCTTTCGGTAAAACACAGAATAACACATGAAGTATTAACAATGACACACAAGTGTGTGTCCTTAAGCAGTCCCTCACATCTGTCAGAATGCTTCAAAGTCAAGACAACCAACAGGAACCTTTGTTCCTCTACTGCTACAGTACTTGCTTCACCCAGATTCAAAACCGCTAAATTTGGAGGTACCACTCTCGATTTCCAGGGTCCTCTCCTATGCAATGTACTTCCACCTGCAATATGCCAGGTTCAAAACTACCCTCTTTTCAATGAGTGATAAAGACTTACCTTTTTAACATAGAGTAACCCTACGACTTCTCCACACTTTCTCTGCTTCAGTCTTTTAATGTTTTGTAGGTCTTGTTTTTGTTTTATGTGCATCCTGAGGCCCACGGTCATATGGCGTGTAACAAGAATTAAAATAAATAAACAAATAAATACATGGTATCCCTCAAGTATGTCGGGGTCAGTTGGCTTAAGGGCTCTAAGAAAAACTCAATAAATGTATATATTGGTTCCAGAATTGAGCTGCAGCCAGAGACTATTGGTCCCATAAGGGGGTTTGTTGCATCCTTGTGTATCTTAGGCAGTGCATAGAAAGCCAGAATCCTGCCTTGCGAGCTGTTCAAGAATGTCTCCACATTGTCAGAGATACAATCTTGTTCCAGTGTGTATCTTGTGGTAATTGATGGCCTCTACGCGTCTTTTTTCAATATCTTGTAATTACTTTCATCACCAAGTAGGTCCATCACCATCTTTTTGTACTGGTCAATATTTTGGACAACTATACCGCCACCCTTGTCTGCTTTCTTAAAGATTATGTTCTTGTTGGTAGATAGCTGCGGGAGAGCCAGACGTTCCCAGTTGGATAGAATTATGCGTCTCCTGTAGTTTCAGAATTTCATGTTTGACACATTTTTCAAAAGTGAGTAAAGCCGAAAGTGTCATTCGGGCAATAGGTTGATTTGGTACAGAACCCTGTCTCATCGTCTGTAGTGATATAGTTGGAGTACTGGAAATGAGCTTTGAGGCAAATAGTGCAAAATAAATTATTCAGCTCGTTGTTAAAACTGAACCAGTTGGTGGGATTAGTCAGTATATAAGAAAGGCCTCTTGAAAGCACTGAGTTTTCGTCAGTAATCCGGTGGAATCTGGACAGGTTGAAAATGGGTAACATCTCCATGTTTACTGGCATCTCCGATTGCACCTGCGCCCCCTCGGTTTGTGCCAAGTTGGGTATCCGAACATTGGCATGGGGGGGGCAGAAGGTATTTCTGAATCTGAACTGGAGGTGTCTGAAAAAGTGACCCAGCGTTTTCTCTGTCTTGTGGCTCCTGCTGTGTTTTGTGCTCTTTCTTTGTCCTTGTTCTCTTTGTAGTCTGGGGCTAGGTACGGGTAGACTCTTTCTAAATTGAATGTGCTGATGTCTTTTGCTAGTTTTTTATGTTTCTTTTCTAGAGTATCTGACATGAATTGGTCCATTATGGTGGTGATCTCGTTTAATTTGTTCCGTGCATTATCCAATGCCGTGTTATTCAAGAATTTCCTTTCCTCGCCTGCAAGTTCCTCCTTGATTTTGAGGTGGATGCATTGGGCTGTAGTAATAGTAAGGAACATAAGATGCCTGCTGCATTTCGTAGCAATTTTGCTGAACCCGATCTTATACTCTTGGTCCTCCAGAAAGAGTGCAGGTTCATTCCGGATGGTAAGTCCCATTGGTACAAGGTTGGCCTTGAAGTACTCTCTCAGAAAGCGTCCATGGACCTCTGTTCGTAAACATTTCTTTTTTAGTTTTAGGAGCTTGTCTCCTCATGCCATAGATGTAGTCATCTGTAAAACCCCTGGAATATTGAAAAGTGAAGGGCCTCGTATGATGTCCTTCATCTGGTCTTCCGAGAAGCTTAATGTTTGCTACATGTTGTGATGAAAGTGGGATAGTATAGGAGTGCAAGACCCCCTCATGCTGTACAAAGCTGTGGACTACTACTGTGTGCTTATACTGGTGCACAAAGTGTTTTTTGTATCTTTGTAGGGGGCTGGTAGCTCTAAATAAAATTGGAGGATTTCCTTATTACAGTGACCACTGTATTAAACAATCTAACTGGATTGATAGCCCTCAATGGCAGAACCTAGGGCTGAAACAAAAGATATAACACAAGTTGGTAACCACCAGTATTAGTTCCATCATTCTCTTAGTGGTGTATGATATTCTATTCGTAGAAGGATGTATTAGCATAGGCATCAGTTGCCAAAGGCCCTGTCCTATGGTCTTAGGTGATTGTAATGAAGCAAGGCGACAGTAAAGAAATGAAGCAGTCTATAACAATTGCAAAGTCAAACTAGCCTTGTTTATTGGCTATATACTCAAATGTATTCCATATTTGTACGCAATTATTACAATTCTGTGTGTAAAGCATTTAAGGGGATACATCCAGGTTTAAAATGTTAATAACAAATGGTATCAAACATAGGTCTCATACTGTTGGTACACATTGTTTTTGAAAATGTAACAAAAAAAACTCTGTAATTGAACAAAACTAAAAAATAGGATAACACAGTGGACATAAATATATACAAAACATAACCTTCAAGAGTATAAGCTAACAAAGATGACTATTATAAATAAAGAAAAAAGTGTGTTCTCAAAATAAGACCCCGACTAGTGTGGGTCTAACTGCAGTAAGAAAGTTAACCAATCCTAGGTCTACGTCGGGAGTGGGATTCCCTTTTTTAAGTGTGCATGGGCTGATGTAGAGCCATGTGTTTGGACGTTTCGGCTCCCAATGATGGTGCCTTCTTCCAGGCCTCAGGATTGTGTCTCCCTAGAAACGAGAGCACACATAAAAGGGACTTTAAAAACAAAACAACAAGCAAGCTGACCTCAGACATTTGCTATGAGGATAGGTAGGATCTATGATGATCTTGGAGACAAGATTATCCTGTAGTAGCCACACTAACCTTGAGCTTTAGTCAGGAGTGGTGTTGGTGAATTGTGGGAGATACGTATCTGCGGCTCTGGTGGTTGTAGCACAGGCTTCAGTAGCAGGGTTGAATACTGCTGAAGTTTCCAATCAACAATCCAGTGGGGATCTGTGTGGAAAGAAACTTGGGGGGCACAAAGAGTGAGGTGGGGGAAGGTTGTTGAATTAAGAAAGAGACCTCCGGACAGGTGGTACTCTTACCTGGATTAATCAAGGACTGTACAAGAAGACAGTCTTAGAAGTCCACCCCCGTCGGTGGCTTCTGTAATCTTGTACGAGATGCTGCAGAGGTCGGCATGAAGATATTTTGCAAGGTGCTCCATAAAGAGGGGAAATTATTGTATAAGGAAAGACTTGAGGCACGTGAAATTCTTCAGTGCAGGCCTCTATGGCCAATGGGGAGTATATGGAGTGGGAGCACTAAGGGGAGAGCTTACCTGCTTGACAGTCAGGAGCAGGTGTCAAGCAAAAGAAGTAAAAAGGTGTCAGGGAAAATTGTGTCTCTGCTGTGCGGCGGAATAATGCTGTAAAACTGCTGGTTGTAGGCGCAGTGCTATAGAAGAAAGTGATGCCTCAATATGGTTGCTGGCAGTAGCTTGTATACATATTGCACACACATTGATGGTGTTGCAAAGGTTCCTGTACAGAGCACCGCTTACCTGGCACTGGCTGCTGTGAAGTTCTTGGGGGATTGATCGTACGTGCACCGCCAAAGGAGCTGTGTTGTAGAAGGATGAGCGCATGCTCAGTGCAACTACATGTAGTGTTGCTGCCACTTGTGCATGTGGCAGTATCATAGCAATGTGAAAGGCATTGCTAGGGGAGTTGTTTACTGCCCGTAGTCAGCGTTGCTACCAGCAACATGTGCAATGGACAGAGGGCTCCGTGGAAGTCCGTCTAAGTGCGACAGACGCCAGTGAAGCTGTGTAGGTAAGGGTTATGCACCCTTGCCTGTTTGGTATCATTGGACTGGGGCAGGAAGTGCATGAATACATATGTCAGCAGATTGAAAGACCAAACAGAGCAGCTATGGGCCATCATGTTGGGAGCACGTGACCAGACTTGCGTGCGTAGCAGAGTGGGGTGTGCTGGGCCTCACTGCCGTGGAGGGGTGAGGCCCAGAATAGGCTTATGCCACTCAGCTGCTGGGTATGGGACTAGGAGAACTGTGGTTGCAGTGTGCAGCAGGGTTCTCTGGGCAATGCCAGAGAGATGGTGTGTGTGTGAACTCACCCTGTCAAAAAAGGGGGGATTGTTATGATTCAATGCACAATATTGCAAAAAGACTCAAGCATACACTGGATGACACCTATCTCTTGCTGTTCTGGCTCTACAGTGTACCGTAGAAGGTGGGGCTTTACCTAGAAGCCCCTCCACGGCCCTGCTCGGAAATGGCCTGAACATGGTGGGGCCTCCAAGGAAAACCCCTCAAGGGGAAAAACCCTGTGGAGAGCTGCTAGAGTGCATGGGATCCGGGGTGCAGCTGTCCAGATGTGGTGGTGACCGTGGCGGGTCTACACGTGGCTGATTATTCTCCAACTGAAGGGTGTCTGAGTTCAAATGCATAGAGATGCGTATGAATGAAAGTTAATAGTGGGAACTGAGAGATTATTACCAATTAAATTAATAGGCTTACGCCGGTATCGGGATGAGGTCTGCCCGGATTCCTGGTATTGGAGATATAGGACTATGAGAGAGGTAAAGACTGGAACAGAGAAACAGGAAATAAGGATCTGGAGATGGAAGATATGCTTACCGCCAGTCACGTGAGACCGGGGAGATAGAATTCCCTTTCCACTATGACTAATGGTGCCTGTTGCCTTTGCTGAGCTTGGTAGTGGTCTTTGGGCTCTCTGAGAGGATGGATAATAATTACCAGAATTACACACGGAAATGAAAGAGCGCAAGGTGACGGCGTGAAAGCAGCTGACCTCCACGTACCGCGCTGCCCAGGCTGAGGGATCGCTCTGTTGGAGAACTTGATTTGTATGCGTATGTAGCCCATATGTTTCGAAGGACTAAATAAACAATAAGAAGACAGTAAGATAAGAAGTGAGTATGGAAGTATGGAAGTAGAGAAGGGTGGCTACAGAATCAATCACAGAAGTAACAAGGAAGAATCGTACTCACAGAGCGTGGCTTAACTCAGAAGAGAGTAGCAATGTGTGGAACTGCTCTCTGTGTTTCCGGATATGCTTCTCGGGTGTAAGAGGGTGTAGCTACATATCCCAGCGTCTGAAACACTAGACTGTCGCTGCTCATTCCTTGCACGGCCATGACATGGGGAGCCTGAGAGAGCGCAAAACGCTGTGTTGTTGCCTAACAGGAGAGAAAATCATCACAGAGATGAAGAGGGAAGACAGGGGGGGTTGTTTGTGTAGGGGGGGTAATTTTAAACTACTGATTGGATGGATAGGCGGTGTGTGTACTGGTATTAATCCTATCAAAATGGGAGGTGGTCCCTGTGTGGTACACATATGTTGCGCTTAAAAGGAACAATGTCAGTATCATGTGGCCCCCTCTCCCTTGATATGTTAGGACAAGGTGTGAGGGGCTTAGCACAGAGGTTCCACCCATAGCGAAGAGTGGTTATTTTGTGAACCCAGAGCTGTATTCTTAGTTTGTGTATAGTTCATAGGGTTTAGCCAAACGGGCCTGCTGACTTGGCTTTATTGAGGCCATTAGTGATTGATTGCAACTTAAAAATCCTCCAGGATTCTTTGTAGTCAATGCATTGCTGATGTTGGTGGTCTCTTGGATCTTGTCTAGGGTCTACCACTTGAGTTCCCCCTAGTTGTGTTAGTACTCGATCCAGTGTGCTACCAACGGGACAGTCTCAGAGTGTGTCAGTGAATGTTTTATTGATGTTCTCCAATGCGTTTATGCACTGGTCTACTGGTCTGGCACACATAGCGTAGCCCACATGGACACTCTATGGCATAAATTACATTAGATGTTTTACAATTAGAGAAGTGATGAATGGTCCAAGCTTCCCCTCAAATTTTGAATAATTTCATACTGCATGTGAACCAACAGACAGAGCAGGTACTGCATGGGTAGTGACCTGACAGGTCTCTTAGGTTCCACAGGCCAGATCTTGTGGTCTTTTTGGGTAGTCAAGCATGGGTCAAATATTAATTAAAGTTTCTTGAGCGTTTCAGTCCCATTCTAGGAAGCGATTAATTGGGCAGACTTTGCTGTACCAGTGGCCAACATTGTTTTATAATGCCCTTCATTTTGTTGGTGTCTGGACCAAATGTAGTGACACATGCAATGATGCCAGTGTTGGCTACCCTGTTCCTTGGTTCAAGGAGGGATTCCTGGGGGATACTAGGGCTCTCTTGGATTTATTTGTGAGCAGCTTCCTTTGGTATCCACTTGCCAATAGCCTGGACTCCAATTGTGCAGAGTGGTGGTGGTATTGTTGTACATTTGAGCAATTTCTTCCGCAGTCTCAAGAATTGGCCATAGGGCAGATTGTTCTTCAGATTTTGTGGGTTATTACTTCTGTAGTGCAATAGTGTGTTCCTATCCGTCTCTTTTTAGTAAAGGGTACAGGTGAGTTTGGCATCTTGAGCCTTGATTGTCAGATCCAGGAAGTTTATAGAGGATTGACTGTTGGTAATGGTAAATTGTATTTCCATAGACTGGTTGTTTAGCCAGGTGTAAAAATCCAGGAGTTCTAGTGGTGTCCCTTTCCAACAGTCTCAGTTAGCCATGTTTTCTGTAATGCAAGGATTGCAAACAAATACACTACAGATAATAATCTCTCTGGTTCAAACAAATGCTTGAAGCCCCTAGTGTTCCATGAGCATAAACAACTCTAACCTCAGAAAGGAGAAGAAGCTAGATTTAATGGCAACAGGCAGCCATTGCCTGTATCCTTCACAAGGCTCAGCTCCACTCATGTTCATTATGCTACTACTCATCAGTTTTGGCTTGCACCTGAGATGAACTAGGTGCAGGTTGAGTAACACAAACCGGTGGAGTGTAACCGACCGGACGAGATGATGTAACCAAAGCATTAGTTCCTGAGACATCCTTGGTTAGTGTTCGACCAACAGTGCCCATTTTAGGATTCGTAGGGGTAGGTTTAAGTTCTGGAATACTGTGTTTATCGGGAGATATATATATAGTACTTTACATGTGTAGCCCAATCTATATAGCTCAGTTTAATAGTTCATAACAAGTGAGAGTAGCATCCGAACTGAACCAGATGTTTGAAATGCTCAGGGAGATATGTTCAATTTGATCCACAATTTTAATATCCTCTGATAAGATCACCTGCAATGCCACCACTGCATGGTATATACTAAACATCCTAGCATGGTTTAAAGGGAGGGTATGATCTTTAATATAAACTGGTTGAATTTGAAGTGCTTTAACTGAGAGGGTAATAGAAGGTCCAGAAGCAGTTACAGTTGCAGCACAGAGGTGGCAGAAACAGAAGGATCAACATAGCCCATGATCGAATAGGGTAGATTGTACCACCTTATCTTGGGGAGGGAAGCAACATGTCAGGAGGGGAGGGATGGGGTAGCTCGAGTAAAGGGTCAATAAAGAGAGGGGGGCTTGGACAGGTCGTCCCTGCAGACAGAGGTTGATCCTCTATGTTACCATGAGATGCAGAAACTGGTGAAGTAAGTATCAGTGGAGAAGACATGAGCGCTAAGACTGGGTTTGGGTTACTGGTAGAGGACTCATGGAGGGCAGTGATCAATATGTCCAAATGTGGAGGAGCCACATATGCGCTAGTTTTAGAATTAGTGCACCTAGCATACATGAATGCTTGGGACACTGACATGGTTTTCTATATAACCATAGCTTGTTTGGAGGAAAATGATGGACCGGTTGAAGAGTTAGTTACCATAGAGCTATGGGAATTGAAAGCAACAGGGCTAGGGATGGGGGAAATGGGATAGTAGCCAGATAACACAGTATTGCTGCTTTGATCTTTAACAGATTTCCGACTGCTGTGAAGAAGAACTGATTGCAAATCCAGTTGGTTTTCCATGTTCTCACATCTGGAGATCAAAGTTGTAAGCAAGTTCTCTAGAGCTAAAAACATATTGTCAGACGACATACTGGTTGAGCTCAAGTCATTTGTAGTGGAGGGTCAGCTAGAGCCATGGTTACCTCATTAGTCAATTTAGAAAAAGCGTGTGTTTTTGTAGATACACTGACTGCTCCAGTGAAATCATCATAAGCTCTGAAATCACTATTAGAAGATGGAGGTAGAGTGTGCCTAGTATCAAACAGGGTCTGTAGATCAATATTTTGGGGGATCTGTCTGATTAGAGGTATTCATCTGGTCGGCAAAATATTCAACCTCTGATAGAGAGTGGTCTAAGTCTAGCTTTGACTCTGAATCAGCAGGTGCACCACTACTGCAAGAGCAATGAATCATAGCAGAAATTAACATTTGGGGGGACGGGACTAAAGGATTTGTATTCATAGCTCTGTCTATGGATAGGTCTACTAACATTTCTTTAACTTCAGCTATGTTTATTTGCTCCATTTCAGGTGTTTTCGTAGTATTAGAGAGAGCATCAGGAGAAAGAGACTTGACTTCAATTGCAGCAGTCACACACTGCAACGTTAGCTTAGTTCGGTAAGTGGTTTTTATGTCCAGTATCAGGGTGGAGGAGTCGTGACCGATAATAACCAATTCAATTAGTTTGGATCCTAAACAACCAATAGACAAGTTAAGTCCAGAAACTAGGTCCTGTGAGACAGCCTCTTCCTCAATTATATCCATCACGGGGACCTTTGTGAAATAGGCTGTGCGTTTATTAGTTTGAGGCACGGGGCAGCTGAAATGACAGGGACTGCAGTGGACAACGCTCTAGTGGTGATATGGGCAGGACAAATGTGTCGAGTACATTTGGTTACTTTAGGCAATTTCGGGGGAGGGGTGACCGCTGGGGTAATTCCCGGTAACATGATCTGCATCTGAGGCTCAATGATTTCTCAAAAGTGACAGGGCAAAGAAGCCTTACACGACTTACTACAGTCCGCAAATGTGACACTAAGCCAAAGTATGTGCAAAGTAGTAGTTTTTCACAGTACAGGAAATAGTAAGATATACCATGCACAACGCCTAGCCTCGCTGGACCCAAGTCACAGTGAAATAAATCTAAATAAACTGGGAGGAGACTAGATAGAAAAACATCAGAGAGAGTACAGCAAAACGAATAACGTACTGTTATATTTCCGTATCATATCATGTAAACATATAAAATACTTATACTGGTGTAGTTAGATGAACTGCTACAGGGGAATATGAGCTAAAAGCTGAAGGAACACTGATTATAGGTAGTGTGCGTCATTACGAGGTTGGAGGTAATGGAAAAATGATGCTGGTAAAGGATTACCGGCATCGCATACCAATCCGGCTATTCCGACATAAGACCCCGGTATTAGAGGCACCGCTAATAACGGCGCCTCTAATGGCGGCAAGGGCACGGGCACGCAGCCCTTCTGGCCAGCAATACCGGGATGGGGCTAATGGGAGGACATCACAAGTCAGGCGGAAATACAAATAGGGCATCATGAAGGTGCTAATAGGGAATAACGGCATGCCGGTAATACCGGCATCGTGAACCACCCGTAAAATGCTATGTGCAGTGTTCCCGACTGCCACAGGTGCACACAATCGGCATAGGTGGAGGCAATGGAGTCTGGGCCAGTACCAAAGGAGTACACCCACACACCACACCCCTTCCCACACCAAAATGATTCCACTAGTAGAAGCAATACTGGGGCTGGAGGACATGCTTGCATTGCTACACCAGAAATAACAACAACAACAACAGCAGGCACAAAAGAGGAGAAGCAGGAGGAGAAGGAGGTTGAGACAGGTCCAGCATGCCCCAGCAGTGCAGCCAGTGGTACCATGCAGGCAGCCCCCAATCCCTCGCATCAGAGACAGTTAATTCAACCTGACCCCTGAGCAGATCCACACCCTGTACCGTCTGGACTGGGACACTATCACCACTATTGTGGACATGATACTCAACGACATTGTCAGCCTCATCGAAATATGCACCGCCATCTCCCCTCTACTCAAGGTAGTGTTGGTGCTCCACTTTCTTGCCACAGACACTTACCGGCACACAGTGGGGCACATGCATGGCATATCACAACCCTTATTTTCTGACCTAATGAACCAAGTGCTGGATGCCCTCCTGAAGCACACAAGGCACTACATATCCCTACCACGGAATCCCAGGAGATTTTTGATACAAAAGTTGGCTTCAATGCACTGGCAGGCATGCCCGATTGTATAGGTGCCCTCGACTGCACCCACGTGGAGTTGGTGGTCCTGCATGCCATGGAGGCGGTGTACCGCAACCGCAAGCAATACCACTCCATCAATGTGCAGATGGAATGTGACGCCAGCAAGATCATCACACATTGTTGTGCCCGATATCCCGGATCAACTCATGACTGATCCGTCCTGCAGAACTCCACGCTACCACGCTACATGCAGGACGACGTGCCTGGCTGCTTGGTAAATTGCATGACAGGCACATGGCAATGAAATGGGGGGATAGATGCACACACCATCATGGTGTCATTGGTGATGTGACAGCACGATGTGCACATCACAAAACACTATGCCCCAAAGCATCCCTAACTGAGCATGACAACCAAATCCCATAGCAATGAAGTTAGCTGGACACCTATCACAACATGGCAAACTTAAAAACACCTCACATCCCACAACACATCCACCACCCATCATCGTACCTCACCCTCCATAACACAATCCAGCAACATGCTGCGAATAATCACTATGTAAATGTCTTCAGCAAATCACTACACAGGACATGCATCCCTGGGAGTGCACTGAACAAAATCACCAGGGGAATCCACACCTTGTCACAGGGCCACCACCAGAACAGAATTGCAGCATGTCACCATCATAATTATCTCAGCTGAATGCCTTATATTACAAAGTCTACTGCCAACGCTGTCAGTTAGAAAATCATACAGAACACAACACATCACTAATTTCACACAATCACAGCGGTATGCATGAGCAACATCAAGGCAGTGTGTCATCTTGGAGATGCAACCCATGCCATAGAACACATTGAGGACATTAAAATTGTGTGCATACAACCAGAGACATGTGCATGTGACCAACGATAATATGCAGGCATGTGTGACTAGTAGATCTGCCCATCATGATTCAACTGACATATACCTTTTATTGCCTCTCATGCAAGTGATAGTGGCTATCCCTTGAAGCCGTGGCTCCTCACCCCTGTCCAAAACCCACAGAACAGGCACGAGGAGGACTACAATCATTCCCATACCCGTACCCGTGTGGTCATCGAGCAGACCTTTGCCCTGTTGAGTCACGGTTTTGCTGCCTTAGCTGGTCGCGTGGAGCACGCCACTACAGTCATGAGAAGGTGGCCAAGAACATCATGGCATGTGTCATGCTGCACAACATGTGTATCCGACTGAACGTTCCCCTGCCCCCTGACATTGAACTGCATCCACCTGATGATGATGAAGGTGAAGAAGATGATGTGGGTGCACATCATTGCAGTGCCGATGCACAGGTGGGACGTGCTGTGCATCAGTCAGTTATTGCACAATATTTCTGACACACATGGGTGCAGAAGCTGACATGAAAGTTGGACAGAGGGCACTGGGTATTGGAGTACATGTACAATATGCACTGTATATCAATAAATGACACATATGCAATAAGGAATGTCCACTGAAGATTTTTTTTTCACAACGCATGTATTTAATTGTCAATAAAATATTAAAGTGCTGAAACCCTCCACCCCATGCACCCTCACCCCACTCCCCCTCCCCCACAACTCCCCTATACACCCTCAATCCCCTCCCCTTGCCCGCGCAACTCCCCCTCTGCCCCCCACACACCCACTCCCCTCTTCCCCCCACAACTCCCCAACACACCCTCACGCCTCCCGCTCCCCCACAACTCTCCCACATACCCTCACCCCCTTCCCCCTCCCCCCACAACTCCCACACACATGGTCTCCAAGCAAATGCTTCATGTGTCAGTTGCCTTCATCAGGCTGCCCCATCCACATCCTTTCACTTGGTGGTGGCATGTCCAAACGGCGCAGGGTGCGCGCTGACCGATGTAGGGGGCTGGTTTGGGTGGAGCTTGACGAAGAAGGGGTGGCCGTTTTCTCCTTTCTGGGGGCTGGACGCTCAGCCTCCATGGAATCTGCAATGTGGGTGAGCACCTGCCTCAGGGCAGACACCTCCTCGCATAACCTGTTGGTGCTTTCCACAATGACCTGCCTCGGGGATGCAGTGTTTTTGCAACCCTCCTGCCACAAGCTGTCTCACTAGGGCAGTGAGTTCCTCCTGGTGCTGTGCTGCGTGTTCTGCCTGCTGCACCACCATCTGTACACCAGTGGAAGTGGAGGGTGCATGTTTGACATGGGCAAATACAGTTGGGTCCTCTGTGGGACTCATGCTCCCTTGTACGGAATCCCACCCAGACTGCTCCAGGGTGCTGTCATGGTCGGAGTCGACAGGTGTGAACTGGGGGGATGGGGCAGGCCCTGCATGTCATCATCTGCCACTGGTGCCGTAGCTGCTGCCTCCCCAACAGAGCTGTTTTCTGCTGATTGTGCCCCATCGACTGTTTCCTGTGCAGCTGTCGCAGGTGTTGTGGGGACTGTGGTGATGGGCCTCACCGGCACCAGTGCCGTGGCATCCTGGGACGTATTGGTCTTCATTGCCTGTCGTGGCTTGTCTGGCACTTTGGAAGTGGAAGGCCTGTTGCCTTCATCCCGGGCCCTCTTCCAGGGTGTAGTCGCCTGTGGAGGCGAGTGCTGGGCCACACTGTCAAGATCTGAGCCTGTGAGGGACCAAGAGAGGGACGGCATGAGTGATGGTTTGACAAGCATCATGCATACATTTGTATCATTGCTCTTCTACACTTTAGAGGGAATTAGGCAGTGGAGTTTTGATGATGACGTTGCTTTCTATATGGGTGACGCATGCAGGCATCTGTCGGGGGTCACTCATGTTGGGGCGGCCATATGCTATGTGACATGCATTTCTGTTGTGGCCTGCGTGCAGTGTGACTTAGGCCATTTTCATATGTGTGTGGTGTGTGTCAGGTATGGCATTGCCATGCTGCATGCATGTGCATGAGTCTGTGCTGCGGACGACTTCTAGTCAGGGAACGTGTATGCATTGGGCCATGCATTGCCTCTTTAGACAGACAAATTGGTGGACTATCATCATACTTTGCATTAGTGTTTTCATAGGACACTCACCTCCTTCTGCCGATGAGGTGGCACCACACTCCAACTCGCCAACACCTTCGATGGCCTCTATGCCAATCGTGCTGGCGCAGATCTCCTCCCACCGGCTTAATTGTCATGGTTAACTTGGTCCTCCACCAGTAGCCATGGCCTGGCTCCTGTTTGCAGACAGGATAATCCTGACTCGCAGACGCAGGTCATCCCATCTCTTCCAGACATCCTTTGTTGAGCGGAGGATGTTGCCTACCGCGCTGACTCTTTGTGCAACGAGTTCCCAGATTTCTTTTTTCTTCAACACTGCTTCTCTTTTGAGGCTGGTTGCGACTACAACCTCGGCATTGTCAGCCAGAGTCTCAGCCAGCACTGTAAGTTCGTCTTCATTAAAGCGCTCTTTGCACTGGTGGGAGGCGCCTTTTTTTACTGCCTTGGACATGTTTGTCTCGTGGGAGGTAGATATGCGTGGCCAGCAATGTGCTGGAGGTCCTGAATGCTGAGGATGGCAATGGATTGTGTTTTCCAAGATGGCCACTGTGCTCTTTCCATTTCCTGTGCGATGACGCTACTTCCGGTTCCGCTTACTTACGTTGACCGCTATTAGCGGTCACCGCTATTGCTGTTTCCATTGATGCCGGTAGTGCTGTCTTTGCTTTCCATGATGCCGCTAAGGTCAATTTTTTGGACTTTAACGGCATGACGGTAATGTTACTGGCATGGCTCAAAGCTTGTGCCCGCGAACTTTTAATAGCCCTCTATTAGCGGGCAATTTACTTCACGGACACAGTATTTGCACCATGCCGGTAAGGACGGTTACTTACCTCCAACCTCGTAATGACCCCCAGTGTCACCCCTGACTCGTGAAAGCTTGGTAAAACAAATACGGAAGAGCCAGTCTGTGCATGGGATGGTGCCAGTGCTGGTGCTGGTGCCAGCATAACCGTGTAACAGCACACTTCACCAGCACATTTCGTGATGCGCATGCACCCAATGCGTGTGGGTCGTGGATTATATGCCTCTTCCGGGTCAAGGGGCAAGGCTTAGTAATTAAGCTGAAATAAATAACGAAAAATCATGTAAATATAAGTACTAATGGGCAAATTGCAAGCAATATATTCTATTCGTGAAAAAGGCTGGGAGTGGGTCAGTATTACAATTGACCTTTTAGCTATACAAGGGACAAATAGTAACCAAGTTCAAATATGTCCAATAGGTCTACAGTGAGAATGCAGCAGTGAGACAGCGTAAACAGCAGACGTCACCAGCACACTTCCTCATGCTCGCTTTCCGAATATGCGTGGGTCGTGGATAATATGCCTCTTCCGGGTCGGGGGGCGGCCCTTCGTATTGAAGCTGAAATAAATAATGAAAAAGCATGTAAATGGAGTACGAATGGGCAAATAGCAAGCAATATATCCTATTTGTGGAAAAGTCTGGGAGTGGGTCAGTACTACAACTGACCTTTTAGGTATGCAAGGGACATAGTAAACAAGTACGAATATGTCTAATAGGTCCAAGTGAGAGTGCAGCAGTGAGACAGCGTAACAGTACACTTCACCGGCAAACCTCCTCATAGAGTGCGCCGAATGTGCGCGAGTTGTGGATTGTATGCCTCTTCAAGGTCAGGGGAGCGGGGCTTAGTAATTAAGATTTCAGGCATCCAAGAGACAGATAGTAAACAAGTCCAAATATGTCTACGGTGAGAGTGCAGCAGTGAGACAGCGTAACAGCACACTTCACGTGCACACTACCTCATGTGCTTCCTCATGTTATTTATATAGCGCCCTTTGCCCATTTGTATGACCTCAATGCACTTTGTGGTTGGAACGCCCTCTGGGACCAAAGTCTATGTAGGGGAGATTCTAAGAGTTAAGTTTAAGGTGCATGTGTGCATTCTGCTTGTGTTGGGGTGGAAATGAGTCTATCCAACCCACTAGGTGCTTCAGAGTGAGGTGAATCGCAGGAATAGGGCAATGTGCTAGGGGAGAAAGGGCCGTGTTTGAGGAACTCAGCCAGGATACAATATCACTGGCATTCTAGATTCATAGATGTAGTGTACGCATATAAAGAGAAGGCAGCCGTACATGGCTGCACAGTAAATGTAGGCCCGATGGAGAAATTTGAACAAGTTCCCAGACTGTTGTTATAATTTATTATCAAAATGAGTTATGTGCCCTGCATGGCCATAAGACAGTGCTAGGCTCCCCCCGCAGTGCCCATTCATCACAGCTCAATTATCAACAGACCTCTAACCCCCACCCAGCCAACCCAGATCAATAGCCCACACCAATGACCCAGTCCAAAAACCCCTGCATTTCATTATAGTGAGTGGCCCCAGCCATAAAACTGATGGCCATACAAGATCTGAGCATGTATGGCTGTTTTACCTCTCAGTTTAAATGAATCCTTTGTAACACGAGGTAGGGGGAAGGATAAATTATAGATCAAAACGAGGGTGGAAACCTTGGGTGCAGTATCAACAAAGCACAGAATGTGTGTGCCATTGTGACTGTATTTCTTCCTCCCTTCCCCCTGGCACCAGTAACCAAGCCTCCCAAGTGCATGCCACAATGATATAGTAGTAGTCTTAGTGTATTAAAGTAGTTATGATACTGTAACGTACAAGGAACCTGAACTTCACTCATTGGGGAGATGAGCCCAGCTGGCTCACATGGGAACAGACTGACAGCGGAAAAGAGAACCACTAGTAGTCTGGCTTACCCTATGGAGCAAGCTCATATTTAGGGGTTCACCAACCAGTGACGCTAGTTTTCACTGAATAGTGATGATGATGTATGGCCTTTAAAGCTTCTATTTGTACTAACTGAGCCCAGAACATTCTCGAGCAGCAGGGTTCTTTGCTGATAACTCTGTATTCTGTACAATTAAACCTTCTTATCCTTGCAAGCAATCTCTTGGCCCTTTTCCCCAGAGGGTTGTATTCTTTTGGTGTGAGCATAAACAGGGACTTGCCTTCCTTTGGTGACCCTGCCAACATGATTCCAGTACCCCTCGTACCTGCAGAGGTATCCAGGTGGCTTCCCTGGAAGCACTGCACCCAACTACAGTGACCAGCCCCAAAAATGCATACTCCTGAGTGGCCCTGCAGAAGCCATCTTTGCAGAATCCTGCCTGCTCCTTGGAGCGGGGTGCGGCCCCAAGGAGAGGTGCAGATTGGTGGTGGAACAGTGTGAACTGAGGAGTTCAGGTGAAAACACGAACATGAGTATGGCCTGCAAGGGATAACAAGGTAGGGTTGGATGTATGGAGCAGTGTGAACACGTAGTGATTGAATTTCAGAGTGTCGCATATTCGTGGAGTGTGTTGATTTTTTGTGTTTTTTATTAATTTTTTAAGGATATTAAGCCAAAGGAAAATGGAAGAGAGGGAACCCCCCCTGAGTGAGGGGGGAAGGTGGTGCCACATGCATTGTTTAAACAATGAGGAAAAACACAAGGATAAATATAGGAACTCTGTATAATTAGAGAGCTTGGTAATAGTAGTGGTTGTGGTTTTAGCTTTTTATTTTAGTTTGTTTTGTTAGTGTATTTTATGTAGTTAGACGGAGGCCCAGGAGGGGCGTGCACATGTGTGTGGGCGAGTGAGAAGAGCATGAGGTATGGGTGTATTTATGGAGCTCTAAATGGGAATAGAGGATCAGGGGAATTGAACCGACGATTTTGTATTAGGGTATTTTTTTGATGACATTAAGTTGCATTGCTGACAAAATGTAACTGTATATTTCTTGATTGAGTTATTGTGTAACAACTGAAGTGCAGCAGCATAGGCGTAGCACCCCTACCAAACACACGGGAGATGTGACTATGGGGGTAGAAACACCTCTAGAACAAATATGCAAGGCCCTGCCCCTGTATTGTGAAAAGATTAAGAAGTATCACAACCAGTGGGTGACTGAGACTAGAGGAGGGGGAATGCCCCACTCCTGGCCAGATCAGGGCTCTTTTGACAGAAGCGTGTTGGAACATATGTCTACCTTCCTGACAGAAGAACATAAGGGGAGATCATTGCAGAATAAAAGGGAAGTATTGAACCTCTGGAAAATGTTTGATGATACAGAGGATCCAAAAGGGGAAGGGGCGACACACAACAGTAGTAAAGAGACAGACAGGAGAAAATGGGAAGTACATGGAGGGGAAAAAAGGAATATATCGCTAGCAAGCCACCCACCAGACGGGTATACTAATGCAACAAATGCATCAGCAGGAACAATGGCAGCAGCTCCAGCCACAGCCGCACCTCCCCTGTTTGTCTCACCTCCGGAGGTTACTGCCCACATTGGGGTGAGTGCAAGAGACCTAGAAATAGCACTGGCATGGACATGAACAGAGTTAGCCAGGCAAAGGGCAGCATGTGATGTTACAAAGGCATATACTACGTGCCACCTATGGAGGCACTGTTGCAACCAGTGGGGGATGAGTGGAAGTTGGGAGAATTCTTATTTAGAATAGACAATGCACCCACAAGAACTGTTCACATAGAGCCTGGCAGAGAAAAAGACAGCTTGGGCTATGAGAATGTAGGGTAAAGGAGAGGAGATGAAGAAGTCTTTAGTGAATTTGATGAACCGGTGGACGATGGGGAAGGGCACGCAAAGCAAGTGCCCCAGTGCATACCATGGTTAGAAAGTTTGTGGGATGGACGATTGAGAGAGAGAGATTTGGCAGGATAGCATTAGCAAGAAAAAAGGGAAGTGTGACTAATGGTAGAAAAAGCAAGATGAAAATTCAAATGCCACTGATACGCAAGAGAGCAGGGAGGCCTCACTATGTACCCTGGGAGCATATGGACAAGAATAACCTCCTTAAGGTACTCCCATTGCTCACGGTGGGGGCGGGGAAATTGATATATGCTTTTGAAAAGAACACTGTGGGGGTGCCCTTAGTAATAGCTAACATTAAAAGCTTGTTAGTGGTCACCATTGGGGACCTCGCTGAAAATGTATGGGTGAAAGTGGGGTACCCAGGAGTAACACTGAGTAATGATTCCCATGATGGAGCCTCATTCAACAATGTTAGGGCCAGGGTATGGGATGTGTTGTGGCTGGCATTCCCAGACACTCCAGAATAACAATCTATCATGCAGTGTACTATATGGGACGATAAAGATGCTGCTCAGTTTATCTCAGGGTCCAAGAGATGTGGAGGGTAGAAATGAGCAACGCCTGGCACCAATCAACCAACTTTTTCTATTTTATAGTGAAACAGAGCCTAGCCAAAGAAGTGCAGAAGGCACTAGATCAAATAGCGGGAATAGAAGCAAAAGTATGGCCCGAAATTCAAAGCATTATAGTTCACCATTGTAGAAGGATAAAAGAGCATGAGAAAGAAATAATTTAGAGGCGACAGGCTGAGGAAGCCAAACTGGTCCAAAATAAGTTAGTAACAGTAGCTTTGGTGGTGACAAGGCCAGCACTGTCACAGGCAGAGTAGGGAGGGTACTCCCCTAACGCAGCAAATACAAAAATAGCTGCAGTGTGGGATGAAGGAGGACAAGGACAGGAGGGTGGCAGCTCACAATTCTCAGGGCCACAGTGGAAAGGAGGACAGCAATGAGGGCAAGGTGTGTTTTGAGAGTCAAGGGGGGGTTGGTTCAGGTGTCTGGGGCCAAGAGGAGGGGATACAGGGACATGCAGGAAGTAGGGGCACTTCTCCAGAAAATGTCAGAGTAGGCAGGTTGTGGAATATAATTACAATCAGCAGAATTATGGCCTTCCAGACCAAGGGTTTTCCCAGGGGCCACCTCCCAGAATGACCTCAATACCCTGAAATCCATCAGGCTTACACACAGCTACCCCCGCAAATTCCCGGCCCCTTCCCACTGCAACACCCGCAGCAAGAAGTTCAGAATTATCAACCTCGCCCTAACATGCAACATCAGAGAAACAGAACGCCTTTGGCACCATAACTAATGGCTCAGTGGTGAACAGAAGAAAGAAGGTGTATGCTCTTTTGCATTGTGCACCCCCCACTCGTAATAAAGGAAAACCAAATTTAGCTGATCACTGTCAATGCTTGGATAAATTGGTATGAGTCCAGCTGAAAGTAGTAGTTTATAATGCAATGTGAAACAGGTCGGGCAGAGCCTCAGGAGCTGAGAAGGCGTGCATCAGTGAAGGTGACTTCCCGTTATCAGGCAAAACTCTCGACATGCAGGGATTCTCTGGGGCTGTTTTAACAGTGCCTTACACAAAAGACTCAGACATAAAAGTGGGAGGGAAGGTCATAAGGGCCCCCCTTGTATACTCCAAGAGCTCTCCTGTCAACTTGCTTGGGAGGGATCTGCAAAGCAAACTAAACATGACAATCTCATTCACCAACAGTGGTATCATCTGCACCACACCTGGCATGTGTTCAATGAGGGCACATGATGTAGTGATACAAGGCATCCATGTCAACCCCAGCATATTCATTTATGGCATTACAGTGCTAGCATGAGCCGTTCCCCAGATTACCACAATTTGATGGTGAATACCCACTGATTTCATTTTTTTTGGCTTGTGGTTTCCCCGCAGATCGTTGCAGGCACAATACTCTCCCTGGACCTAGAGGTACTGCTGGTGTCGGACAAAAGCATTGTAGTACTGGCACGCAAGGATGCTAGTGGTGCACTGTTTTATGCACTGATCCTACTATGCTTCTTAAGGAATTGACAGATGCTGCACATTTTGAGGATGAGACCAATTACCGGGAGATCATACTTGAAATGTGCATACCCTGTGTGATTATGGCACGATACTGGATAGTTGAAAGCTCCCTCATTGCTGTTGTCACGCCACCCCGATTCAGCCAGGCAGACTTATAGCAAGTTCCCATGCACTTATGGACAACCAACCCACATGATGTAGGGATGCTGAAAGAAGTGACCTTTGTAAGAATCACACTAAAAGCCGGGGCAGTGTTACTCCAGGAGAAGCAATACCCATTGTCCAGGGAGGCAGAAGAGGGGATCAGGGAAACAATACAGGCCTTACTACACAAAGGGATCATAGTACCCTCCACATCACCATGTATTACGGCCATATAGCCCATTAAAAAGGCATCAGGGGCAGTTGGAGTATGATTTAGGATCTCTGCCCCCTCTGTCCACAAACCGGCCTCCATTATGTGCAGCATCCCCAAGGAAGTGACCCATTTTACAGTGGTCGATTTGAAGAATGCCTTCTTTTTGTTACCCCTGCACCCAGACTCACAGTATCTCACAGCATTTACCCTTGGTGGAAAGCACTATGAACACACTTGTTTGCTCCAAGGGTACTGTGAGATCCCCAGCGTATTCAACAGAATAATGCACACAGTCTTAGGTAACATCCTGGTGCCCAGCACAATAATTCAATACTTAGAAAATGTATTGGTATGCAGTGACAGTGAACAGAACTGCTGCAGGGATATCATTGCACTGCTGCAACTGTTAGCACGTAAGGGGTACCAGGTAGACAAGGTTAAGCTTCAGTATTTCCAGCAGGTGGTACCCTACCTGGGACAACTCATTTCTGCAAATGGGAAAAAGAATAATCCCTGACAGGGCAGCAATAATGCGCGCCACCCCATGCCGATTACAGTAAAAGACACGCAAAAATTCTTGGAGTTATGCAACTTCTGCAGTGTGTTGATTCTTGATTATGCAGCATACACAAGGCCACTCTTACAGGGCCTCAAAGAAGCACAAACCGAGAACAGTAAAATCGAATGGACGGCAACCATTATTGAGAGTTTCAATGATCTAAAGAAAGTGATATTGATAGCCCCCATCCTTGCCACTCCAGATTACATGCAGGTGGTTTACATGTTCTCACACTCTAATGCACACTAATGACAGCGGTACTGACACACAAAAGCACATTGGGCCACAAGCCACTGGCCTACTACAGTGGCACACTAGACTCAGTGATTCAGGGACCGTTCAAATTCTACCCGCATATCCACATTGTGAGGTGTAAAACAGTGAATCTAACCACGTTCCTAACAGAACCGTGTACTGATGAAGACTCATGACATCATGACTGTTAAACTTATGAGGGGAAAGAAGATGATATCCGAATGCCAAAGACAGCCCTTAAGGGGAAGGCAATGTGTTTTTGTTGACGGGTCAGCAACAATTGACCAGGACATGGGGCAGAGACATGTTGGGGTGGCAGTGGTGTGACTAGAGGGGGATGACTGAGACACTAGTAATTGAAAGGTTGCCCATGCATTACTCTGCCTTAAGCAGCAGAACTAATAGCACTTACCGAGGCTCTTTGGGCATCTAAGGGGTGTTATGCCACCATTTTTTTCGGACTCTGCATACGTCATCACAACGGTGCATGCAGGCCTTTCTAGCTGGAGAAGGAGGGGCTTCAGACCGGAAGACGGCTCACCATTACAACATGCCGCTCTGCTTAATACATTAATTTCTGCACTCACAGAACCATATGTAGTGGCATTCGTCAAATGCACAACACACACCAACAACACTGACAAAATCCCATTGGGGGAAAAAGTCTGCAGCATATCTCCGAGTGCCCATGTCAGCTGAGTATGTCATCACAGTAGTGGTCATGAAGCCACTACACAGATCTGCTCATAGCACAGATAATTGAGCTTCAGCTCACAGAAGAGCGAGAAATGTGGCTCAAGTGTGCATGTGTGCAGTCTCCAACTGACCTTTTATGGAGGCAACAATGCACTGGGAAAGTAATAAAGTCCATGGAACTACTACACACGGCATTTGAGTGGTTGCTCTACCTCTCTCACAGCTCCAAACAACATATTGCAGCAGACATCCAGGAAGACTGGTTTCTACCTAATCTCCAGGAACACCTCTCAATGATGGTCCTTCAATGCACCACCTGTCAAGTGTTCAGTACAGGGCCATTTTGCAAGCTGCTAATTGACTATCCGGACATGGGGTAGAGGTGTAATGGAGCGTGATACCTTATTGTGGTGCTCTGGCCATTCTTGAGATCAGTTAAGGCTTTTCTTTGCGCCCACCCGGATGCCAAATGTACCTCTAAATTTGTCGTACGTGAAGTATTCCCCCGATTGGGGCTATGTGACCTTCTGAGATCTGACAATGGCACCCATTTGTTCAATGAACTCTTTAAAGAGATTAAAGAACTATTGGGCATCAAACACTTAATGCGTTCCATGTATTACTCCCAAGAAAAATGGTGTTGTGGAACAGATCAATGGCCTCCTCAAAAGCAGACTCTCTAAATTGTGTAACACCCGGAAAATTAATTGGATAAACTGCCTACACCTGGCCCTGTTCAATTTACACCCAGCAAGGACCACCACATCTCCCCCCATGAAATAGTAACTGGCAGATGCATGCGAGGAGGTGAGGAGGGCATCAGATTCCCATAGAGCTGCAACAATTCTGGGGGAAGAATTTAAGCAATATTGAGACACGTCCGATTAAGTGCGTGTCATGTCAGATGGCTCGCCTGCACCCAGAGGATGCACACAACATCGCAGTTCTGCCAGATGACCCATTAGCCATACAGAAATTGGTGCCGGGGGAGCAGGCATATGTCAGAAGTTCTGTAAGAAAATGTAACAACCCCAGGTTCCATGGGTTCTATGAGGTTGTCTTTTCCACCCCTCTCACAGTAAGAGTTAAAGGGCTCCAATATTGGATACACCTCTCAGACATTCGCATGGTCCCACCCAATTCCCTACCAACCACTCAAAGCTATTTCAACGAGTTGACCTCATCTTACTTAGCTCAACGCTGACAAAATGACTTCAAGTACAAAAGATATACAAACATACATTGTTGCTAAATGCACAAGCTATGTAAATTAAAACTCTCTCTCTCTCGCTTTCTCTCCTTTCTCCTTACACCTCCCCAGGTTATCCTTACCTATCTACACCTCCTCCCCATACCCACCCAACCCTTTGCTTTACCCGTTTTTGTTCCCACTACAGGTATTGCAAAGATGAAGACTTCAGCATCAAATTGTTCATTGCCTAATAATAAAAATGTAATTAGCAGCACTAGAATGGATTCTTATCAGTGTGGCTTCATTTTACAGCCATTTTGTTTACTTTCCTCATGTTTTTGTAAGGAATATATTGGGGACATCTTTTATCTGGGCAGGCCATCTGGCCATCTAAAAGAAGCGGGGAACAGGGGGAACTGGAACTTAAACAAAAGTGCACTGCATAATTTAACTGAATTGACTCCAAGTCTCAACCTGAATGAATGCATGAATGAACTGAACGGGTAAACACGACCACATATATGTATAATAAAACACTAACAAATTACAGCAATACATGCATGACAGTGTGTACGAGTAAAATGCTTCAAGTATTCCTTCCAAATGTCAAAAACCTTTTGTGTAGTACAAATAATAGTGTAAATATCATGAACAATAGAAGCAGGTTGACAAAAAGACACGTATCACAACAATAGCTAAAAAGGCAACCATTTAAACTCAAATATGACGCATACCATGGCCTAGGTCTGGATGCGGTTGAAGATATCTATCATCCCAACCACTCCAAGGGTTGGTACTCCGACATGAGTTCAGTGGGAAAGCGAACAACTAATAGAAGTTGCTTTGTATGCTCCTTTGTACCGCATGCATCTGGGGCACACGAGGTTCTAGTATCACAAGAGGTACCAATTGTAGAGGCACAATGCCTAATTCATCTTGCGCTATGTAGGCTCACAGACACTTTCCAGGCATACAACGTCCATCTACAACTTGTCGATTCAGATGCCCAGAAATGCAAAACTAGTCTGACGAACACAAACTGTCTGACACAGTCCTACTTGGTGATCGAAGGAACGAAATACAAGTGTCAAAAAATGACCCTCATTTGTAGAGCTGAAGGACTTCTAGGGTTTGCAGAATGTTACGAATTGTGCTTTTTCAGTGAAGGTACTGTCTTTGTTGGCTCAAAGGAGCGGTGCAATAGAACAGTGTTTATTTATTTATTTAATTTAATTTATTTTATTTATTTTATTTGTTATATGCCCAAAACCCAGGGTCCACGGCATAGGTTACAATGACATTTGCAATCTTACATGATACATGGATATTTAGTGTTACAAGTTGCAGGAGAAATAACATTCTTATTTGTTAAAAAAGAAAATTTTACATTCTAGGGTGTTGCAGGAATACTTTGTAGCACATGTTGCAGCTGCAAGGGTACTTGGGAGAGTAGTCGGATAGATACAGTATGGATTTACTTGGTAGCAGTCTGGACAAGTGGTTACTAGGTACAGGAGTGACTCTCATGAGTTTGTATTTATTAAAGAGCCAAGTCTTAAGTAGTTTTTTGAACTGTGGGAAGGAGGGTTCATTGCAGATGACAGAGGGTAGGGAGTTTCGGATTCTAGGAGCAGCTACAGGGAAACTCCAGTTGCCTGATCTGGAATTGTTGTACTTGGGGGTGAACAGGATATTGTTGGCATTGGACCAGAGTGTTCTAGTGTTACTTTTGCAAGCAATACACAGGTTAAGGTAGATGGGAGCCTGATGTGTGATGCATCTGTGGGTGATATTAACTGTTTTATGTAGTATTCTCACCT
Organism: Ambystoma mexicanum; assembly: GCF_040938575.1. Classification (NCBI taxonomy): domain Eukaryota; kingdom Metazoa; phylum Chordata; class Amphibia; order Caudata; family Ambystomatidae; genus Ambystoma; species Ambystoma mexicanum. Next base: position 1,042,059,946 of record NC_090934.1, on the reverse strand, counting down.
GAATGGGGAGTCAATGGGCATCTCTTCTGTGCTGGGTTATGTGATCCCTCTTTTTGATGCCTAATGCTGATCTGATCCTAGGGTTTTGACTTGATGTGAAATGGGGATCGGGTACTATCTATAATTATAGATGTGTAATCGGGAGGTAGTTTGCTGAGACGGGTAAGGGCGCCTACTATGGGGATCTCTGTTTTTTTTGCCATTGAGGCATAAACTGATACTGATGGTGTCTTGTTCGATATTGCCTTTGATGGGGATAAGAATCTGTGTATCATCCGCAAAGTTGGTGTAGATTACCCCCATAGCATCGAGAGCTGCAAACAATAACTTAGTGTAGGCATTGTAGAGTGTAGGGGATAGGCATGAGCCTTGTGGTACACCCAAGGGTACTGGTATGGGGTTGGCTGCTTCGTTACCGATGGCAACTCTGGATGTGCGGTCAGACAGGAAGGATTTAATCCAGAGTGTTGCTTGTTTGGAGAAATGGAAGTTGTCTGCTAGCGTTTGGCATAGTTTACTATGGTCCACTAGGTCGAAAGCTGCCGAAAGTCCAGGAGTAGAAGGATGCATAGGTTGCCTGAGTCTCTGATGGTGTCCATTTGTTTTTTTAAGTCCAATAGAGCTGTCTCAGTGCTATACCAAGGGGGGAAGCCTGATTGTCTGTCTCCTAGTAGGTGGTTATTTTTTAGGTGGATTTGGACTAGAGTGTAAGCAATTTTTTCAATGACTTTAAGGAGAAAGGGAACAGTGGTGATGAGACAGTAATTATAGTGGGAATGGTAGGGTCTAGACTGGGTTTCTTGAGGAGGGGCGTAACCCAAGCTTCTTTGATATTGGCAGGGATATGGTTGGTGCTGAACGAGGCGTTGATGAAGTTAGTAATGGTGGGTTCTGGAACTGGGGCCCAATCCTTGACTAATATAGCGGGAAAGCTGTCGCCTTTTGTTAATTCTGTTGGTTCCAGACCTCAAGAAGGGCACCACAGCTCTGATGGACTACTACTGGGTGTGTGGTCAACAGGCGTACTTGCACGTCCCGCCCCCATGGGGGGGCTATTTTTTGCTAGCTCTGCTACACTTGTCCCTGTTAGTAGTGCTAGAACACCTAAAAGGGAGGCCACTGCCTGACAAAACAACCACAGTGCTCCCAACCATCCCAGTACAGCACACACTACCACCATCAGAGTTTTGCATCCTCCCTTAGAAAGAACCGTATGGCCAGCTTGAAGGGGAAGATGAACATTGAATTACTTATCAAAGGACTTATCAGAATTGCTTGAACAAATACGCGAGGAATCGCGCGTTGGGAGCTGGTCCAGTTTGCTAACGATACAGAGCAAGGGTTCAATGTCATATGGGTTGAGCTGCATGGCCTCATGCTGATGATGATGATGCAAAGCCACTATGTTAATTGACATGTTGACAGCAATGGAAGGAGGTGTTTGCAAAAAGATTGGGAGTTCATGTTGCAAATTCCTACCTTCTGAAGATGCTGAAAATGTGACATGGCCACAAGTTATCGCTGTAGTGCATGATCTGGGTGCCAAAATGGAAAAGGGAACTGGTGTCCAGGAGGAAGATTGGTTTTCACCCCCGTTCAGTTGGGCCTCATTCTGGCTCGGAACATTGATGAGAATGCTGGTGCCCATCATTGTGTTTGACTTGGTCATCTTCTGCACATGGAAGTTGGGTTTCTGGTGTTGTGCCAAAGCAGTGCCTAATAGTGAAATGGTGATAGTATCTATTGGCTATCCAAAAGTGCCTCGTGATACAAAGGAAGTAGAAGTGCGGACTCATCATCCCATTCCCCACATGGTCCCTATCCCCTACTGAGAGGAAGTTGACAAACTGTATCACACACCCATTGTCCGTCCTCCTGGTCCCAAAAATTACAATTAATCCTGGGTTGACCTAGCAGGGGATGGAGGTTGTATTTGTATGACATGTACAGCCAAAGAGAATGCGCGAGTAGGAGAAAGCTCACAACATGTTTGTAGGGCCTGGATGCCAATAAAGGGAATACCCTCTCCCCCAATGATGCTGCAGTGAGAAGGGAAAATGAGTGCAAATACGGGAAAGAATTTGTTACTGTGGAAGTAATGAAAGGGGGGAAAGTTGGGATGAAAATTAGACTATCCTACCCCCAACGCGCTTTAGAGTGAGGCGAATCCCATGAATAGCGTGATGTGCTATAGGGGAAAGGGCTGTGTTCGAGAAACTCAGCCGGGAAACAATATCACTGGAATTCTAGATGCCTAGATGTAGTGCATGCATATAAGAGAGGTGCCATTTTATAGTTATGGAAGACGAAGGCAGCCCTACATGGCTGCATGGTAAATGTAGGCCCGGCGGAGGAACATGACCACGCTCTAAATACTGACGAGAGATGAGTCTGCGCTGCTAATTCCCACAGAAACTTCCTCTTGCTCCCTTACTGTTGCCATTATTTCGTATCACAATGAGGAATCTGCCCTGCAAGGCCGTGAGACATCGCCAGGCTCCTCGCAGTGCCCATTCATCACAGCCAAATAATCAACAGACCTATAACCCCCACCCAGCCTACCCAGTGCAATGGCCCACACCACTGACCCGGTCCAAAAACCCTTGCATACCATGATAGTGAGTGATGCCAGCCATAAAACCAATGGCCATAAAAGATATGAGCATGTACAGCCGTTTTACCTCTCTGCATCAATACATCCTTTGTAACATGAGGTACGGGTAAGGATACATTATAGATCAAAATGAGGATGGAAACCATGGGTGCGAGGGGTGCGATATCAACAAAGCACAGAATGTGTTGGTCAGCATGTTTGTTTTTCTTCCACCCTTCCCCCGGCACCAGTCCCAGAGCCTCCCAGGTGCATGTCACAATGATGTAGTAGTAGTAGTCTTGGTGTATTATATGAGTTTTGAAACTGTAACTCATGAAGGAACCTGACCTTCACTCCTTGGAGAGATGAGCCCATCTTTCCCATGTGGGAACAGATAGACAGCGGAAAAGAGAATCAATAATAGCCTGGCATCCCCTATGGAGCAAGTCCATGTATAGGAGCACACCAACCAGTGACGCTAGTCTTTACTGTATAGTGATGAAGATTTACTGCCCTTTTAGCCTCTGTTTGTACTAATGTTCTCAAGTTCTTTGCTGATACTTTTGTATTCTGTACAATTGAACCTTGTTATCCTTGCAAGCAATTACTTGGTCTTTTTCACTGGATGGTTGTATTCTTCCTGCCGTGAGCGTAAACAGGGACTTGCCTTCACGGGTTAGGATTTAGGAGGATTGGCTGGGCCCAAGTAAGCAGCCCCGAGGTCAGGCATGTGGGTGTGTGCTGTTTGTGGATTAGGCTAGAGTACTAGTGCAGCTGGACCAAATTTGTTTTGTAGTTTTCTGCTGTATACTAATGGCAGAGGTGTTGAGGTACGCCAGGGGATTTAGTGCGGACGACTATGCAAGCTGACAGACCGGATTTGCATAGCAATAGCTGAATTCTAGAGTGCATTGATGTGGAGCCATGCCTGCAGCATGTTTCCGCAGACTTGGCACGAGCTATACATACCTTAGTATCGGACACCTGGCAAGTGGAGGTAACACCCAGACTAGAGAAATGGCAGAATCCTGGAAACACCCAGACCTGTGATACCTAGCAAGTATGAGAAATGTCCAAATGAGGGACACAGCAGCCAGCACAATTAAATATACTTGAGACACCTGGTAAGTGGGACAAAATCCTGCAGTTTGAGGCACAGCAGCAATTAGAAACACCCAGACTTGATACATCTGGCAATTGGGAGAACACTGAAACCAGGGACACAGCAGCAAGTAAAAACTCCCAGACCTGGGTAACCTGGCAAGTGGGAGAAATAACTAAATTAGGGACACTTCAGCACATAGAAACATCATAGATAATTGCAAGTTGTTTATGTGTGGTTTAGGTGGTGTGTGTGTGTGTGTTGTGCCTTTACACAATTAGTATCAGGTGAATTTGCAACCCCATGTTATGGAGTAGCTCATACCCTTAATCGAGGATAAGGTATTGAAATGTTACTGTGTCAGCACTAGTTTAAAAAGTCAAAGCTAAAGTTCAAGTTTTAGAAAGTAGCATTACACACATGTTAACAATCATTCGAGGAACCAGAGAATATTGGCCTAGGGTTGATCAGAATTAAATTGAATGTTGCAAATCCTTGATCCATAAACATATTTTGCTACTTTAAACTGTGAAGAATGTGTGTGGGAATAACTATTATACTTTGTCATCATTGATTCCTTGCTATGCTAAACTCTATTTTAAATAGCAATTAGGGTCCTACCCTAAGGTAAAGTTAAACATTACTTTTGAAGAAATTAATATAAAGCTCAAGGAGCACCACAAATGCTTGTGTTTTTTGGGTTGACGTTGCACCTTGATTGGTTGCAGAGAATTCAAAAACAGTAAACAACTTTCTAGAACAATATGTTGTTACCTTCACAATTCCTAACTCTGATAAAAGCCCAAAAAGGAAGAAAGGTGTTTTCAAAATCACAAATGCACATGTTATTGTAAAAGAATATATAATTCAAATGATGTTTTTTACCAAAGATGTCGATTTAGATTTCCAAGAAAGCAGTGTGATGCATTGTAATTAATGACTGTACAACTCCTAAAAATCATTTTAATTACAAAGAGATTAAAAAGCATCAATATAAATTACAACTGTGGTGTAATTACAAGTATGTGAATGTTAACATAGATATTCAAATTAAAGCTGACAATTGATTGTTTATTTATTATGCGCTTATACAAAAGTATTTCAAACCGCATCCATGCATGGAAGGGGCAGGGAACACAAGACAAACAATCTTACTAGGCATGGTACATTCAGATCATGCAGGTGAACAAACAGGAAGTGCGTCGGGGGAGGGCAACAGGGACCAAGGTCATCCAGTCCCATCAGAACCTGGGTTAAGTGCAGAGAGATACCACTCTCATGGGTCATAAACGAGGTGCAGTAGTGCTATGGCAGGTGCAAGGCCCTATGGTAAGTAGAGGAGACTAGCGAGGAAGCTTGGGACCTGTGAGGCTCAGAAGGTGCACCAGGCTGCCGGTCTGTGAACTGAGCAGAAGCAGAGGCGAGAGAGCAGAAAGAGGTAGTTAGCAAGGGAGGGGGAAAGAAAAGGAAGAGGCAAAGAGGAAGGTCTTGAGGAGCTTCCGGGACTTAAGGTGATCCGTCTCAAGATGAAAAGAGGCAGGGGGGCTGTTCCCAAGGGAGGCACCTGCAGTGGATAAAGATCTCCACCCAAGTCTCTGCTTAGAGAGGCGGCTCACCCGCAGGGAGTTGAAGGAAGACAAGTCGAGGGCTTGGGAAGGTGAGTATTTAGGAAGAGAGCGTTGCAGGTAGAGTGGGCCCAGGCCCCAGAAAGCCTTGTGGGCAAAGCAAAGTGTCTTGAACTTAATCCTTGCAGCCATGGGGGTCCAGTGAATGGATTTCAGCACCAGAGAGATGCAGTCCCTGAGCTTGAGGCCAAGGATAAGTCTTGCGGTTTTGTTCTGGATAAGCTGAAGAGGATGGGGGGTAGCGGAGGGCAGGTTGAGAAAGAGGCTGTTGCAGTAGTCCAGCCTAGAGAGGCTCTTGAGATGTTGAGCCTCTGGGGGAATGTGAGAAAAGGTAGAATACCTTTGAGAGGGTGCAGTTGGTAGTGGGACTTTTTGGAGATATCAGTGATGTGAGACAAGAAGGATAGATTGGAGTCGAAGATGACCCTGAGATTTTTTGCCTCATTGGTAGGTGGAGGTACAGGGCCAAGGGAGGCTGGCCAGAGTGAAAGTGGGAAGGCGGGAGCAGGGGCCCCAATGAGGACAATCTCTATCTTACTGGCATTGAGGCAGAGGTCATTTGCAGCAAACCCTGACTGAATTGTGGACTTTCAGGTATGAGTGAGGAAGAGGCAGAGGGTAGCCTGAAGGAGAGCTGTGTGTCATCTGCGTAACACTGAAGCTGTAGGTGCAGGTGGCTATCATACGGGTCAAGGGGGCCATGCAGCCATTTAAAAACCTGGGGGATAGGTTAGATCCCTGGGGGACACCGAACATAGAGAAAATGATAGGGGAGAGGAAGGACCCCAATTCCACCTGGGATTGGTGGTTGGAGAGAAAGGAGGTTAGCAACGCCAGGGCCTGATCAGTAATGCCCATGATATCATGGAGGCATGCAATCAGGTTGTTGTGGTTCACTGTATCGAAGGTGAATAGAATGAGGACAGAGGGAGAGTTTGAATTAAGGTTTGAGAGCAGATCTTCATGGGTGAACAGAAGAGCAGTTTCCGGGCCTCTGAATGCTCTGAAGCCAGACTGGTGTTCATGAAAGCAACCAACAGATTCAGTATGGAGGGTAAGCTGAGAAATAGTCAACTTCTCAAGGAGTTTGCCCAAGAAAGGAGTGATAGAGATGAGGTGAGAGTTTGGTGGAATGGAATTTATCAGCAAAAAGTTTTTTGAGGAGAGGGTGCACAAGGGAGTGCTTAAGAGCAGTGGGGAAAATATCAGTGGCAAAGGAGAGGTTGCAGAGGTAGGGCAAGGCTAGGGCGAGACAGTCAATGTTGTCCTTGATGGTTTTGGAGGCACAGGGGTCCACCTGCTCAGAGGAGGCTTTCATAGACCAGACTTGTCTAGTGACGGGATGAGAAAAGAGAGAAGAAGGGGAGAGGTGGGGATGGCCAAGGCTGGTGCAGGAGATGTTGGTGCATGCAGTGGTGAGGGAGAGAGAGAGAGAGAGAGAGAGAGAGGATAGGATGTCCTGTTGTTTTGAGGTGAAATGTACAGCCAGGGCCAAGCAAAGGGCCTGGGTGGTGGCAATGGTGGAGGAGGCTGCGGTGGGGTTGGCTAGTTCCTTGCAGACTTTGCAAAGTTTGTCCATGTTATTGAATGCCACAGAGATGCAGGCTTGAATATAGACTCTCTTTTGGACCAGATGCAGAGTCTATATTGCCTTTGAAGTAGGCGGCAGGCCAGTTTGTCAGAGGGTGTGCCCGACGAATACCATTTCCATTCTGCTGCCCTGCACTTGCATTTAAGGGCAGCCAGTTCAGAGTTGTACCAAAAGTTGCACTTTTTGGTAGGCTTCAGACGTACCCTCATGACAGGGGCAAGAATATCAAGAGTGTTGGAAACTGAGAGGTTAAAGTTAGAGAGGGCTGTGTCAGGGTGGTAGTCAGCCGCAGGATTTGAAGCAGCAGAGTAGGTGGAGGCAAAAGCAGCTACTAACACTCTTTTCATGGGTCAGATGACCTTGCAGATAGGAGACAGTGTCGGGCTTACTGATGCAAGAGTAGAAGAGAGCTTGAAGTGAGAAGAGAGGAGAGAGTGATCAGTCCAGGAGAGAGACGTAGTGAGAGGATTCAATAGAGGCATGTCAGTTGAGATAAGAGTATCCATGGTGTGGCCAGCGTTGTGTGTTAGAACAGAGGGTAAGATGGAAATAAAGAGAGAGTCGCAAAGATTGAGACTGAGAAATAGGGTTAGTCAAGATGTATGTTGAGATCACACAGTAGGAGGAGTTGAGTGGAGGAGGAAAGGTGAGAGGAGGCCAGGTCAGCCCATTCCAAAAGCAAGAGAGAGAGGAGACCAGGTGGCGGATAGAAGGTGGCCAGGAGGAGTGAAGAACTAGGAGAGATGGAGAGCCTGCAGATCAGGCACTCAAAGGATGAATAGGCCTGAGAGGGAATGACAGACACAGGGATCCACTTAGGGAAGATCATTGCTACTCCCCCACCCGGTATGTTTGGTCTAGGTAGAGGGAGTATCATGTAGCCTTCTGGGAGAAGTGTGTCAAAACTTGTGACAGAGCTATCCTTAATATAAATAACATCATACATAACTAAAGCATACATATGTTGACTCAACATTATCAGGAGGACATTACAAATGAAAAGTCACTTTCAGCACACTAATTAGCTTAGGATTTAAAGCTCTTTCACACTGTGAATGTGGGACATACAAAGCAGCAGATTCACAAGAAGACATCTTTACGGGAAAAGTGACGATATTAAGTGGAATAGTTGTGCATACCTAGAAAGCAGCCACACAGTTTTAAAACCTTATTATCAAATAGAAATGTTTGCTCTTCATAACCCCCACAGTGAGGATAAAGTGTACAAAATCATTCTTGACAACTACTACTTTGATTGCTCTTAACAATTTGAAGATGTGTGTCTATTTGCAATCGATCCTTATGACAATTATTGTGATGGTGTTAACGAAAACTTTGAAAAGAGTCATGATAAAAGTAAAAACAGTGATGGCTGTTTAATTAAACATGTATAACCAAGTTTAGTCAATCAACAAAAATAGACCTGTGGTTCATTAGAAAATAAGGAACTGTACTAGGTCATAAAGAACAAATTAAATGTGATTTTAAAAATGTTATTAAAGTGCTTGATGAAGAAATCAAGCAAGAACAGAATTAGCTAAATATACACAATGTCACTCAAATCTAATTCATCCCTTTGGCCCACCACTACAAAGCAATGAACACCCAAATGCCATAGGAAAACACAAGAAAGAGAGAATCCTTTGAATTCAACCTGTGCTAGACAACTAGTCACCGTCCATCCCTGTCCACAGGACTCTACTGTGCCTTTTCGGTGCCAGCTTACCCTAGGGAATATTGGTGGGTAGCCTATCTAAGGAAAAGAAAGAGAGAGAGAGAGAGAGAGAGAGAGAGAGAGAGAGAGAGAGAGAGAGAGAGAGAGAGAGAGGGGCTATCTCTCTTTCTCGCTAGCATGTCATCTAAGAGCAGAACACCGCTAGGAAATCAATGAGCAGCTAGTGATATTGTTAAAACTGGTACCTTGATGTATCTAAAAGACTTTATCCAATGTTTTCCTCAGATAGGCGGCCCAAAACCATCCCCTATGTTAAGCTGGCACCAACAAGGGATGGTAGAGTTATTTGGTCAGGGATGGACAGTGGCTTTTTGTCTATCACATGCACAATTAAAAGGATTCTTTTTTATGATATGATATTTTATTTATATCACGCTCATACGCAAGTGTTTCGGAGCGTTTCTTTGTTGTGCTTTCGATACTCATTGCTGGCCAGGAGAAGAGCATTAACCCTCCAGGGGTAGTTACACACAATTTCTGCAGGCTTATTTATTTATTGGTCAGTTATATAGCACCTATACACTTAAACAAGCATGTGAAAGCGTTTCAACGCAGGGAGGGTGAAAGACTAAAAACATTCTTAATGGGCATTGGTAATTCAGAATGGGCAAGTGCTTTGTGTTTTAGTGGTACAAGATAGGACAGGAGGAATACAAACTACTACAACACACACACACACACACACACACACACACACACACACACACACACACACACACACACACACACACACACACACACACACACACACACACACACACACACACACACACACACACACACACACACACACACACACACACACACACACACACACACACACACACACACACACACACACACACACACACACACACACACACACACACACACACACACACACACACACACACACCCTCTCACCCCCCCTCTCTCACCCCCTTGAGTCCCTCCTGATCCCCCCCCTTTATGAATGCCTCCACGCATCACTGTGATACTGACATGCATGCCAGCAGTAAAGAACATCGACATGCAGGGCTTCGGCATACCTATCCTCATGCCTGTAATGAGTATGTAAATGGCAGCCCTGTCTGCGACTGGCTCATTGAGGTAGTTCACAGTTTGGGATGTTCTTCTGTAAACCATGTCTGCATGTATATACATACGTTCTCTGTCGTGTTGCATAGAGTGAAACTCACCTTATGGGCATAACTTGATCCTAGGACATAGCACTTAAACCATTCCTTGCATCTGTTTGCCAGGCATTCATACAAATGTGTAAGTTAACAGTATCAATTTCACAAACAGCTCAAACAAAGGTAGAAAGTTAATGCTCTCTTAGAAATCAAATTCTAATAATAGTCAAATAGTTGTTGCCGGTAAATGCATCATGTATACGTGAGACCTTTTCCCATTGTTATGCAAAGAAAACATGTTTTGAAGAAGAAAAAAAAAACACACACCACTTTTAGACTGAATATTCTGGTGCCAGTTTCCAACCAAATGTTTCCATGTAATAGGCTCTGTTCTTGCATTTCTTCCACCCACACACCACTTACTTTTTCTGAAGATGATGTGGCAGAGATAATCTTCCCAATGTGTCACCGAAAGCCTGTTTCACTGTGCAGCCTGCCTCTGTGACAACACTATGCAATATGGATATCTTTTTAAGATTCAAATTGTTTTAAAAAAACAAGCTGCTTATATTCAGTGCTGCATAGAAAGGGTGGTGCAATGTTTACCCAAAGAAAGAACAGTCATTATTGGATGTATGGAAAGGCTAGGATTAATCAAGTGGGTGTATGAGCTTTTGTGAGACGCTTAGAGGGGTGTGTGTGTGTGTGTGTGTGTTTTTGCACTCGTGTTACATTCATATTCAGTGTTACAGTGTTATTAAGAAGCTACTCATGTTCACCACCCATATGAAGAGTTTGGCAATATCACACAATCGCTGTGTTCAAGGTTTACAATTAAAACCTTACACAAATATGTCGCTAACAACTTGACAATCGGTCAAATACACTTATCAAGCATCAGCATTCATAAAATTCATTGAGACAATTCTAAAAGCTTTCAAAACTAATTTGCAATACCAATCATTTCTATACATTGCAGTGATGCTAAACTGAAAGTGACATATTTGGTATGACTCGAAAGCACAGGAGGATGGACGATGCCACTGTATGTAATCATGCAATGGGGACCTTGTTTCACGCTAGCAGGAATAGGGATAGTAATTTTGCACTCTATGATCCTCTCAGAGGGTGTGTATTATGCATGAATCTATTATTTACATCGGCTGTGAAGCTTAGCACTGCTCCGTGTACATAGATGGATCCCAGAATGTACACATTGGGCCTCATTCCGAGTCCGGCAGTAGCCGTGCCGGAAAAACTGGTAGGCTGCTGCCAGACCCAAAGTACCATTCCACCTCCATGATTGCCGGAATCACTGGGGCATTACAACCCTGATGACCCAGTAATTCCGGAGGCGGAATTCCGTAAATCCCCATTCCCATGACTCGATGGGGATGGGGACAATGGAAACACCTGTTCTGTCTATGACGGAACAAAACAGAAGAGGCAGGGGATACCAGGAATATCTTGGTACTATGATCTGGCCTGGATAGAACCTATATATTTATGTTAACATCAGAGATCATAGTACTTGTGTTTCTATGTGGTGAGCTCAGGCGTAGTTATCTCATATTGACAGTCACCATTTCATCATTACTTCAAAGTATTGTGAAGAAAACTTGTCTCTAAACAGTGGGATGAAAGGCATTCAATTCAAATCAAAGGACTCTCTCTAATCAATATTTTTATTAATATGTAGAAAAAACATCGTAAAAGATTGATCTCATTATTTTTTAGAAAAACATCACAAGTGTCAAAATCAGTGTAAACATTTACCAATCTGAGAAAATCACTGGTTCTTCTGATAAAATACATCATTCTCATCTAAAACCACATCAAACCATACGCCAAACATACCTCATTCATACTCAGATGATTCATCATTTCATTCACGACTAATATCTAAATCATCACTTAAAAACAACATCCTACAATACAACAATACGACTTTGTGTCCATTACAAATATGAACGGTAGGATTTTAACAACTGAGTCGACGTCAATTATTTGGTCTAGTACATCACAAAAAGGCTCAGTATCATTTATATCAGAGCTGTTACTAATGACAGCACATTCCAAAACCCACGGACAGCCAGTGGTTCCATTTCTGCATGCAGGCGGGGAGCGTTACTCAAGGCAGGCCAGACCTGGCGGGAGTGACACCGCCTGCCTGCAGAACTTGGAATCTGCCGCCATCGTTGTTTCCGGACCGGCAGGGTCATAATGAGGCCCATTGTTGTTTGAACAGATAACCTATTTCTCCTCTCGCACATCACACCTTTCCAACTTAGCGGAAGGCACATGGTCACTCCACACACCCTGCACTCACCTATAACACAAACACTATTGCACAACACCTCTGCCATAAGAATGAAGCTACTTTTAGTGACAGAAATTTGAACATTAGCTTTCCACATAACTCTATATTTCCTTAAGCACAATACTCCCCTTTACTTCATATGATACCTCAGCTGCGCCCATACACACTCCCCTCAGGCATGGGTGCCTAGCAGGGTCTTGGCCACTCTCACATAACTGTAATGGCTTAAATGCCCACAGGCAACATAGCATCTCCCAATTCACTCAATGTGTACTAGCACCTTGAAGCGTCTTCATTGTGCTAGATGGAATTACCAGTAATTATCACAGACCAAATAATTGGACAGACCAAAGGAAGATGCTAAAATACTGCTTTAATCTCAATGAAAGAAAGCAGGTTGATATACAGCTATCAAGTAGATGCTTGATATATTTACACCTAAGTTTGCTTGCATAGAGGTATATACTTTTACATGCGCCATTCATGAGGTCATCCAACATGGCATTTCATAAAAACCTAACGCCGGGAGGGATTGGATTAAGGGAACATGTCTACTTTTTAGAATGATATAAGTGTTAATAACTCATTGACTGCCCTTGTCTGTAAGACATGCCCTGAGCTGCTTCTATGTACATCACATACTGCTTATAGCAGAGAATACGACAGCAGGCTAATACTGCAACATTGGATATGAAAGTGCGTGCCAGGCCTTTTTTGATTGGTTGGCAACCCTATTCAACCTTGGACTTTCGGCTTTAGCAGCATGTGAACAGAACTAAACCTAGGTGTTCAAGCTGCGTCGACGTATTCTCTGTTTTTCCAATTAGTCCATCATATGTCATCAACCTGGTCCTTAGCCAAGGTCTATCATTTGTAGTTGATCTCATAGTCTGCTCATTTTTCTGGGGCATTCAAGGGAGTGCGAGCACACCATTATCTTAACTCAAAGCTCTAATGAATAGTTTTTATTTTGAGGTCTTCATCATGTGTTAGGAGACCACGAATTTGGCCATGGCAGCCTCTCAATATGGTGCCATTACCCTCTCTGGCCTTTAGAGACTTGCCCACTCCACCTCACATAGGTGTGTGCCTTTGTGGTTGTCCAACACTTGGCACCTACAAATGTCCTTGCCTCTCCTAAGTTTTGCAGAACTATGTCTCACGCACATGGTATGTTCATTTGACTCCCTTTGTGCCTTGCACCCATCTCTAGAAATAGCCTCCTTGACTTCCGGCCAATTCATGCCCTTTTTCTGCAAATAAAAACAGCTTCTTCATTAATTCTTCAATTTGCAATCATAGATTTGTATTTTGAGGTAGCTGGGTTAATTCTTTAACATTGGGTGTAGTCCATTTTCTTCCAATGACCGTCCTAAATGCTTTATATATGCCTCTCATTAGCAAGCTTCTATATGCTTTTTCTACCTTGCGTTACAGCTTCTTTACAGTTGCTGGTCAGCAAGTTACTTCAGCTTCTTATTCTCATGATAACTTCATTTTTTGGTACATGTTTCTCTTAGTGCTTCTGTTAAATATTGTTTTGGCATAGGCTTACATATTTTCTTTAGGACATAATTTTACTGTCGTAAGACTTTTGTTCATAGTTTTTCCATGATTCCCATAACCGTACCCTGGCGCTTGGGCAATGGACATCCTTTGTGGAAAAACTTCCTTCCATTGCTGCAACATGAGGGTGTGTTCTGAATAGCTGTCTGAGTGCATATCATCTTTCATATAATCGACACAGTATGGACATGTCACATAAACTTGTGCATGAATACCCCATTGCAGCTCTTCATCTGCTACTCCAATAGGGCGGGTACTAGAGAAAAGGCATCCTCCTGCTCCTCAATATTCCCCCCTCTGGTTGAATATTCAACCATGCTCTTCTTTTCCTCTTCTTCCGCAATTCCTGCACCAACTTCTTCCACCATCTCTTCATATGTTCTTTTCTTGGGGACCCATATTTATGTCACCCCCTGAGGTGACCCATATTCTTTAGGTGTTCATCTTGACATCCTGGTCATGTCGCGACAATCCCCTACTGGTGAAAAGAATATCCATCGTCCCACATATCTCTTCCGATATCAGAGATAGCAGAACCTTGTTCCTGTAGGTGCATGAGAACTCTTGTTTTAATGTTTTTTCAAGTACTTTCTTCAGTCTGCATTTTTTCTCCAATGCCTTTATTAACGTCAATCATTATCTTCATCCCAATAGCTTTTTTTGGCTGTTTATTGGCATTGTCCCAAGATAATCATTAAAAGACAGAATCCTAGCAACACCAAACCAGCATTGCTCCAAGTAAGTTGAAAGCATTCACAAACCAAAATGGAATCCATGAAAACAGGGATGAGAAAACATGGTCTCCTGCTGTCTCATCAGCTTTGTCTTCCATTTTTGTATGCAGCGTTGTTAACATCGTTATTTCTACTCTCAGAGTTCCATTTTCTTCATCAACAGATGGTATAAAATGTACAGTTAGAAGGCCTGACCTTGGCACAGATGCCTTCTTCCATTGCTGTTATCAGACCCAGAACATAACTGTTCTGGAGAGTCAACAGCCTGATATCTCTTAATTATTCTTGTATTGCGTTGAATCCTACTATTGTTGCATTAATCGCCTGCAGCAATTCCCACCTAGTGTTCTGCAACCACTGGGCATTTACTGCAGCTTGAAGTCCTGGTATGAATATAGACATCGTTATCATGGTGGTATTGTTGAATAACTTGTGTTCTTCAGGAATGTCTTCATGATCCTTAATAGATTGTGATGAGAAATAATTCTCTCTTTTTAGTCAGTGAAGATGAAATGTTCTCTTCCTTCTGTTATATTCATTCACTTTTGGGAAATCCTCAATATGGAGGCCACTTTGGCGAATCGCTAGTGCTGGGACGTGCACATTTACAATGGAGCACACTCCTGCCCAATCTTTAGGCAACAGCAGGTAAGCTCTGGATCGGCAGGATGAATATCGATCTATCAGAACTGCAGTTCCGTAGTTCATTCCCGGTACTTCAACATTTTTCTCCATAACCTTTGTTCCTTACAAAATAGACCATGCCATAATTCTTGAAGCATGTTGTTGCATTCTTCAATTGGAATATATGCACTGGTCCTGCATTGTTGTCAACCCAGATTTATAGTTTTGCATACTTGGCCCATGATTCCAGGCATTCATCATTCACATTGTGCACTTTGTGGACTGTGTCTTTCTTCAATAGATGTGCAGGGCACGATATTAGTCCATCTTTCCATCCATTACTGGTTACTACACGCCCATGGACCAACTGCTGTGCTCTCTCCCAGCATCCTGGCTCTCCTGATTTTTCAGTCATGTCTGAGCAGTTTATTCTTTTCATTTTGGCAGTTTGTATCTTTTCTCAAATTTGGATGATTACATATGTTTTTTTCTTTGTCATCCTTAGTCCAGTCTCCATTCTCTTTGTCTTCACATATGTATCTACATATGGAAAAGTCTGTCATGATCGCCATTTTAAATTTGCCCTTTTCCTTCAAATATTCCTCTTGTGGTGCATGCAACTAGATGTCTGAGACATTGTGTGTATGGACATTTCTATTACAATAAACACTCTTGCTGCACTCATGGCATGCAGTATTAATGAGCACACATAACAACTCTCCTCCAATGTGCTCTCTCTCACCTCTTTCATGTGCTGATACGATAAATTAATAGCCAGATGAGCCAATTCATCTAAGTATACTTTCATTGTCTTCCTCAGCATCTCTCATTATTCGAGAAAAAGGATTTTTAATATCAGAAATCAGTGGGATTTCAGAACTCTAAATGGGAACAATGGGTATAGTGGGAACAGTTGGAGATGTTTTGTTTTCTGGCTGTTTTCCCTACTTATAATATATGTAAATGCCAATGTAATAAGGATAATAGTTAGAATCAGAATGCCAGAAAAAGCTCCAAGAATTATCCAAAGTCTAGTACATCTTTTTCATGCAGCTACAGTTCTTACCTCTTGGAATATCTCATTTTCTCTGATTATGTTTGGCATATACCAAATGTGTCAATGTATCAATTATCTATGAATTTATAGCAAAAACTGTGAAATAATCACCAATATAATTCTCAAGACAACAGTGTTATTTTTAGGGTTTCCAAGAAATATTACTATATCACTATGTCTTCTTGTTAAGAATGTAATATTTATGAAAATACTGCAAGCAAGAATGTGTGTACAATAGGTATCATAGGGAAATACATTATTTTTCTTTTCTTCTGACTTCTACTGCTTTTGTACCATTGTCTCTTGATCCAAGTCTAGGTAAGGTGTTCCAAGATTACTGCAAGTCCATCAGTCTTTAAGAACCCCTCATCTAAAGGTTTCGCTTCTTCGTCCTTTTGTCCTGAATCTTGTTTGCATTTGCTGAAATTCTTCACTTGCTTTGGTAGGGTTAACTGCAGGGGAGGTCAAGGTTTCTCGTTTGTAGGCTTCATCATCATGTAGATGTATACACACTAACCTGCCTTGTAATATCACAGCGGTGGGGCTCACATCCTCCACTTCATGGGGGGCCATCAAAACAAGGGGTGCTCCAGGTACACACCAACGTATGCACTAGCACCTGGTCCCCCGGGTACAGGCTGAATGGCTTTGAGTCCCTTCTAAATCAATGCTTTGTCTTTCCTATTTCCTCTTGACCCCTCCCATCGATTCTGGAGCTGTTGGGACATAAAAGTGTAACACTTTCAGTCATTGTTTTCAAATAATCATATCATGCATTTCATCACCTAGAGCCCTTCCTACACTGTGGGCTTCTGTATTTGCCCTTGCTGGGGAAGTGAGAGAAGTTTTCATGCGACGTCCAGTCATCAGCGTATGTGGCATGAGATGATGATCTGTGTCTGGCTGTTTCCACAACAAATATAGCGCAAGCGGTAGGCAATGAAGACATCCCCTCTTTAAAGTGGGTTATAATTTTGCTATCCTTTCTTTCAAAAGACCATTTAATTTCTCACAAAGTCTGTTTGCTTGCGGATGATAAGCTAAAGCAAACTTGTGTCGAGTACGTAACAGCAAAACAATATTTTAGAATAGCTCATTTACAAAGTGCGTTCCATTGTCAGATTGTAAAACTTCACACACACCCCATCTTGGCAATAGTTTTTGCATACAAGGATTTCAGTGGCACACGTGGCATCAGGGTGTGTGCATGGACTTGCATTGATCCATCTTGAAAAGGGACATACTACAACTAACATATACCCATATCCATTGCAAGTCTGTAGTATATCTACATGATCTATGTGCAGGTGCTGGAATGGTCCATTTGGTCTGGGAATTACCCCTCTCACTGATCTCAAAGTTTATCCATCTGTAGATTTCTGACACACAATATAGTTTATAATAAACTGTGCCACATGTTCACATAGGTTTTGTACAAACCATTCTTCTGCAATAATAGCAGCTAAACCCTGTTGAGTCACATGGACTGGGTAGTGAAACTGTTCCAAAGCTACCCTCAATAATGATAGAGGAATAACTGGCTATCCAGTGCTATCTTGTCTCCAAATTGCTTCAGTAGGGGCCAGCAATGCTCGTCCTTGTATTCCAATTACTGTACAACGGATGTCATATTGAATCCTTCCTTAACCAGCATGCATCGCCCTGTTGGCTGCCTTCTATTGTTTATTTCATTCTCAAATATAGTTGGATAATAGGCTTTTTTTGGTCTCTTTATCTGCAGCTTTGTTTCCTCAATAGATTAAGGGCCTCACCACGAGTTTGGCAATAATCCTTAAATGTGGAGGTAACGCTATTACCGCCACATTTAAGGGTCTGCCAAATCACAGCCTTGGTGGATTTCCCCCCCAGCTCTGAGCTGGGGGAAAATCTGCATCAATTTTGCTGATTTTCCATGCTAATACCGCCGGCAGATTTCCCGTTATAGCGTGAACATTCCCCATTGAACCCAATGGGCACTAACCATTCCGCCAAAGCCGTGATCCGGTGCTAATAGCAACAGAGTTTGGCGGTAGGGTATAATAGCGCTGGCGGTAATACCACAGGCGTTACTGCCCAACTCGTGATGAGGCCCTAAATCTGTTCTCCCTTGAATAGGCTGCACACTTCACGATTGCTATGGCCTCTGGAAAACTCAGTGCTTCCATAAGCTTTTCTAATAATCCTGCATGTTGCACTGGAGTGTCATTTGCACAAAGGAAACCCCTCCTTTCCCAACGTGACAAGCCTGCATGTACAGGTGACATCACATAGGCAGAGTTGGAGTACACCATTGCTTCCTCATCCTCAAAGCACCACTGCAAATCAGTAAGCATGGCTAATTCTGCAGCCTGTGCCGAATCATTTGCGGACAATCTTCTACTGATCATTACCTCAAAATTACCTCAAAATTACCCTCTCGGTTCAGTTTTACTACTGCTGATCCAGTATGTATCAGTCCACTCTTTTGGTCAATTATCAATGACCCATCAAAGAAAACCACTTCCCCCCCTCCCTAGACCATTCTAACTTGGGAAATATCATCATAACACTCGGTATACGTTGTACAATTATGCATATCATCATCTTCTCCCCCTTATTCAGCTATGAAGATTGCTGTATTCACTAGGCTACACCTAACCATTTTGATTGCAGTGTTTGAGACAATTACCTGATATCCTGATGCTCTTTGTGTGGTCAACATACCTTTCATTTTTTTTCTAAAATTGCGAATAATGCACGTTCTGCGAACAACATCACTGAACACCCCGTGGTCACAGTTGAGGCCTTTTTGATTGCAAAGGCAGCTGCTGCCAAAGATTGCTAACAAGGATAATGTCCTTTCACGACTGGATATAAGATCCCACTTTAATACGCCAATGGTTAATGACCATGTCCTAATGTTATTTTCTGTTTGAGCACAGCGGTCATGACTTTTCCATTTGAATATGAGAATCAGTAAAATTCTTCACTATAATTTGGAATCCCTAACACAGGTGCTGTGCTGATCACCTTTTCTAATTCCTTAAATCCTTCAGTCATCTCTTTTGTCCATATTAGTTTATTTTGAGCCATCTATGCCTCTTTGAGCCATTTTAAAAGTGGTTGCATTTATATATTGTAATCAAAGTCCCAGGCCCTGCAATAGACATTGTTGCATTTGTCTAACTGTTTTGGCTTTTCAGTCCTCATAATGGCTTCTGCCCTTTTAGGTGTCAATATTGACAGAGTTTTCTCTGCATCTTCCTTCTGTCTCACTACACACTAACATATCATCAACATATTGAATGATGGTACTTTCAAGTTGAACATTATGCAACTCCATCTGAAGTATTCTGCTAAAAATTGAGGGAGACTCACAGTTCCCAAACATGTATATTTCAGACAAATGGTTCTATATGAAAATAAAAGTTAGATCGTGTGAGTCTTCATGTAGGGGAATTGAGAAAAATGTATATTTTAAATCTACAACAGTGAAATACTGTGATTTTAACTGAGCATTACAAAATATTGTTGCAGGGTTTGGAACTAAGGGAGATTCTAAATCAACTATTTCAAGTTGATTCAGAATCTCCCTTATCTTAGGCGTCTCAAGTCCTGTATAAATCTCCCAAAAAATCCTGTAGATTTTTTGACAGGGTACACTGCCATGTTACACAGAGGGTACCAAAATGCCTTGCTTCACTAAAGTGGATATGGTTTCAAATATATCGTCATCCGCTTCGCTACTTGGATACTGTTTTGCACGTAGAACAATTGCTCCTGGTTTCAGCTTAATTTTACTGATCTCACTCCTTTCAATAGACCCACATAATAGAGACTTGTAGTCCACAAGCTACTTGATACATTTCCCAAGTCTTCCTGAACAAATGGCAGTTTCTTTTTTACCAATGCCATTTTCTGTGGTATTTCTAGATTCTCTAGTTTAATCCAATAAGAAAGATTTAGCAAATAATACTGCCTCCTCATTTGAATAGTCATCCCTAAATAGTTCCTCTTCCCTCAAATCCATCAAATCAATCAATCTCTATCCTTCATTGAGGTCTATCACCGTTCTCCATTCCTTTCCCTCATCGTCTGTCCCATGAATCATCACTGTTTCTTCTGTCATTATTGCTGCTTCTAGTTCCAAAGGGGATAACTTGCCACTCCTCATCATCCATAGGAATCTCTGGCCTGAAAAGAAACTCATCAAGTAGGCTCAACATCTTGCCGATCAATTTAGGCAACCATGATAATAAGATAGTCACTCCATATAAAAACAATTACTCGTCTAGACCTACTCTTTGTAGAGCTTTCTTCCCTTTAAATGCTAGTAGGAGATCCCCCACATTTGCATAATGTATTCCTCGAGTGGAACACTGTTCCTTCATCAGTAAAAGATATAGGCCATCCTTACGGGTTTGCCGGTAACCCTGTCGGTGATACCAGCGGTTTGCAGCTGGACCTGAAAAAAATTACTGGTACCTGACTTCCCAGTAACAAACCCTGTGGTCCAGGAAGTCAGGCGCCAATCATTTGGAAGTCCCCATTCCTACAGAGTCCCATGGGACTCTATGGGATTGGAGAAAACAGAAGCACTGGCAGCTTTGTTAATGGTGCTGATGTTTCTGTGACAGGTTTGCCTACTGTGGCCTGCAGGGTCAGCCCTGTTGGGCACAGCGGTTCCGACAGGCAAACCTGTAGTAGGCTTACCGGCACCATTGTTTCCGGACGGGCACACTTGTAATGAGGCTCATTGTCATGTTAAGATTCGTCATCAATCATGTCCTAGTATGTTTACTGGTGTTTGTTTGGAATATAATAATGGCCTGCACATGTCATGTTCACTTATAGAAATTGGTAATTAGCGTTTTAGTGTTTAAATTGGACTAGATGTCTTGCCCCAGAAAATCCCTCTGCATTCATGACAATGCCTGCCATTGGATGTTTTACTTTATGGACACAGGAAAGAGTTGCCCCAATGTCCACAAGAAATGAAAATGTCTTGCCTCCTATTGTCACCTTGACTTTTGGTTCGTCTTTTGGGTCTGGTGTTACAGATAACACTGAACACATCAGGTCCTTCTGTGGACTGTCCTATTGTGTATATAAATTCATTCCTGTACCTGTGAAATGATTTCCTCCTACCAGTCATACCCACCGATTTAGGTGTAACTACCTGAATGGCTACTGTATCCCTGGGCCATTCTGATGCACTGGTCTGTTGCATTGGAATATATTGTAATGGTTGTGTCAGCACATGTTCTGTCTGCATAGACACTTGCTGTTGTTGCCTTTGTGTGGCTGCATCTGCATTGGACCTTGTTTTATTTTCAGTACTTGCTGTGCATATGCCTGAGTTTGCGTGTGATCTTAGGCATAATATCCTTGTGAATCTGTATCATACTCTGGAGCATACACCATCCCCCATCTTGGAGATTGCCAATTCTATTGCTGCATGCCTGCCATACTTCTGCATACTCTAGCTAAATGTCCTATTTTACTGCAGCTCCAGCATTGTGGTGTCTGTCTGCCATTAAATCCTCCCCTTCTTTGAGGATTTTGAAATCAGCCTTGTCCTCCTCCTCTCGCCATAAAATTATGCCTGTTCTGATCCATTAAGTATGACACATTATTCTACTGTGGTACCTGCACTGTGTGTGCCATCGCTCCCTTATTGTTTGTCAATACTGCTCCTTCTGTGGTGTATTTTGATAATTTTTTCTGCACCAACTTTGTCTCTTCCTGTTTTCTACCCTCTGCCTTCTTATTGTCTTTCTCGCTTAATATTCTACAATAGTGCACAATTGCCATTTGTATCTCTGGCCATGGCTTCGCTTCCATTCCACTCGTTTCTTTAGCTGACATTGCACTGCCTCTGGCTGCCCTTCACACATAATATGAAACAATAATGCCACTGGGCCTCATTACACCTGGCCGGTAAGGGAATACCGGTACCGGTAAGGGCACTGGTGCCGGTAATCCCTTACCACCCTATTCCGAGGTCCCTTTGCGGGTCCTTCTTTGAAGCCTGGTTTTACCAGGCGTTAAGGACAGGACCCACAAACGAACTTTGGAGCCAATAACGGTACCGCAATTAGCGGTACCGTTATTAGCACCTTCCCCATTCCCATTGAGCCCTATGGGGGCTCAAATGGAAATGGGGAAGGGCCATGGTGAATGGGGAATTACCGCCCCCGCCAACCTTGGAATGGGGCGGTAATTGCTCCATTCACCATGGCGGAATCGGTAAGTTTTGGAGGCAGCCATGGCGCAAATAGCACCATGGTTACCGCCTGGGTCGTAATGAGGCCCACTGTCTTATCCCATGATTCATGTGTTTCCAAATTGCATCTGTCCTGAATCTCCTGAATAATGACAATGGGGTCTTCAGTCTCTCCCAGTTTCCTAGTCATTGTTGCCCAAATATCCAATGTATGACAATATTGTACTCTCAGTGATCGCCATACATCTACTCTACAATTATTACATGGTGCTCCATCATGCATTGTGTTTGTGCAGTGACTTTCGGATACCATGTTCTTTTCCTCACCTCGTCGGCTCTCTCCCCTAGGATAGATGATACTAGGTCTTTAATATCGCCTATAGCTAACGTTGCTCCTGACCTCCTTTTCTCTCGCTCAGAAATCAGTTTTCCCACACCCAAAGTTAAACTTGGTAGTGTTCACTTTAATTTCTCTTTATCCATCTGGGGCCATGAAATGTATGGTGGTGGACCCCCCCTTTCTCTTATAGTGGGAATTGTGACAGTGTTGACTCATAATCATACCCACCCATGCTCCTTGTTTTCCAAGCAGTGTTGTTCTCACCAGTTTGCCTCTATCCTGGCAATGCACTTAACATGCTTTCGTAAAATGGATGTATATCCCCCCACTACGTGACTGTGCTTGTGATCGTTCAACATATAGTGTTTATTCTGTTATTTTTTGCTATGGGTCTTCTAAATCTAACCATTTTACCCCTTTAACTATGCTTTGATTCCCTCTCTTTCTTCCTCTCTGACATCATTATGCCCTTAAGTCATGTGACTGTTATTTTCTTCTATATCATTGAGATCTAAACTACTTAAGGTCATCGTTCTATGATTGTCTTTCATAACGTCCCCTGATTTACCTTTAGTTCCCATTAATCAGTCTTATATCTTTCTCTGTCCCTCTTTTGCCTATATAATTTCCCAAACCTCTGCTCTATGTCTTCAGTGTACTTCCCACCATCCCATGCTGATTGTGGCATTCCTTGCAAATCCCTCTGCGCTGTTGTGACCCTCTTCCTTCTTCCAATGGCTCTTGTGCTTCTATGGGCATTATGCTTCTGTGGCATAATTATTCTATTTTAAGACCTTTTAATCCCTACTCCTCTCCATTTCTACATCTCTTCTCATTAATTCCCTTAACTCACCCTCGTTGCAACCTACATACTTTCAATCTTTGGGCTAATGCCTCTTTTTTGTTTATCCTCTTCCAATTTCTAATTCTCTTTTCTCATCTAACACATTCCTCCCTTCCTCTTCTTTATATATCCTTTTTTCTTCTTTCTCTTTTTTCTCGTTTTTCTCAGTCTACCCTTTCCTCTCTTTCCGGTACTCCATCAATGCCCTTATCATCTATTCTTAGCAATGTTTCTCCTCCCATCTATTCATTCTGTACTATTGTTATGCCATCAGCTGTATCCTTTCTTCCCTTCTGTCTTTATGCCTTTTCTTCTATTTCTATCTGTCTTGTCTTTCTATTCTCTCGCCACGCTGTTTATTGTCACTGCGTGCTGATATATTTTATCATTCTCTATTCCTGCTCTCTTCTGTACTGTCTTCATTGTTATAAGCAAGGGGCTCATATATTGTATTGACATATCCTGCTGCTGCCTTCTTTTCCTTTAAAGGATAAAATCCCTTTTCAACGTATACATCTTGCTTTTCGGGAGCCAAAATAGGAGCCAAAGGTAATACATCTTCTCCTTTATTCTGATTAAGCATCCACTCTCTCTCAACTGAAAGTTGTTTCTCACTCTGATACATTTCCAGAGTTCTAAAACTGCCAACCTTTTCTCTAACTTTTTTCCTTTCTGAGTGGCATGTAAGTATGTTGTCATGTGCCACAATATTGATTTTGATAATTAACCCTCGTTAGGCCATGACATAAGTGATTTACTTGTTCTGCCCTCATTTCCTCATTTTGGCTGTTTGTCTCTGCAATGTTCTGCATAGGTGTAAAAGCAGTGTGTCTTTCAGTGTGACAAGTCGATTCAGACTGTCAATAGTTACCCAGTCAGTTCTTTTTCCTCGTTTTATTAAATATATTGTTTTAATATTTTTGAGCAAGCACCATCAATTGCTACTGGCAATCCATGAATCAAAATATTTTGAAAACCTTTTGCACCACTAACCTTCTCGTGCCTTCAATTAAACTTTTGTATCAAATATTTTCATATAGTTCTTGTTTTTTTAGTATCTTAAGGTTATTTTCTTCATGTATCTATTTATTTCATCTGATTTTAGCCTTCTAATTGATGTCAATCCTTTGTTTGAAAAGTGTACCAAAAATCATATTTATTTATTTATGTTTGCTGTTGTTTTATATCCATCAGTTGGAACATACAGAAACCTTTATAGAAACATATTATATCCCATACATATGTGCACTGTAATCTATTCCCCTACGTACGTCGTCCTTTATTTATTCTTAGTAAGTGTATCTCAATCTTATTGACTCTGTCGTGGAGTATAATGCACACCCTTCTTATTGGATTTACGCCTCAGGAATCCCGTATTACTCAGATATGGAGTTCTGGCATGTATTCTGTCCGTTCCCCATGGGCCTGTGAAATTGAGGTATCCTTCCTTTCTCTATGATCCCTAAAACCCTAAAAATCCAGTTACTCTTTTTATATATATATATATATACATACATATTACATATTTTCAACACACCACAGCACAATCCCTCCTCCTTTTGCTTTTCACCATGTTTGATGGTCTACTTACATACATTATTCAGCTCGAGTTTCTTGGCATCAACTCTCCCACAATCGACCACTTCCTCTTGAGTTCGCAGTATGCCTGCGTGGTCCGGACAGGAATTTCATCAAAGGGGGATATGCAAACCCGGATCTTGATCAAGTGATTTTTGACATTCCGTTCTCCGCAAGAAACTCTGCGATCGTCTGGCTAATGATAGGAGCAGGCAATTCTCCGTGGTAAGGGCCTAGATCTATGTTGTTAGACCTGACCCATCCTCTGCTACCAAATGTGCTCTTGTACCTTGAACCATCTTTACTGTGCTAGATGGAATTACCAGTAATTATCACAGAACAACTAATTGGACACGCCAAAGGAAGAAGGTAAAATACTGCTTTAATCTCAATGAAATAAAGCAGGGAGAAATACAGCTATCAAGTAGATGCTCAATATATTCACAACCTAAGTTTGCATGCACAGAGTTTATATACTTTTACATATGTCATTCATGACTTCATCCTACGTGGCATTTCACAAAATCGTAAAGCTTGGAGGGATTGGACTAAGGGAACATATCTACTCATAGAATTATATAAGTGTTAATATCTCATTGGCTGCCTCTTGTCTGTAGGACACGCCCTGAGCTACTTCTATGTATGTCACACACTGATTATAGCAGAGAATACGGCAGCAGGCTAATAACTGCAACATTGTATATGAAAATGCATGGCAGGCCTTTTTGACTGGTTGGCAACCCCATCCAACCTTGGACTTTCAGCTCTTCTTAGTAGGATGTGACGAGAACGAAACCTAGGTGTTGAAGCTGCATCAACTTATTCTGTTTTTCCAATTAGTACATCATATGCCATCAACCTGATCCTTATCCAAGGTCTATCATTTGTAGTTGACCTCGTAGTCTGCTCACTGTTCTGAAACATTTGAGGGAGTGCGAGCATACCATTATTTTAACTCGAAGCTCTAATGAATAGTCTCTGTTTTGAGGTCCTCATCACGTATTAGGAGACCATGATTTTGTCCATTTCAGCCTATCAATTAAAGCTATTTGATTTAATTAAACAGGGTGCCATTACCCTCTCTGGCCTTTAGAGACTTGGTCACTCCACGTCACATAGGCTTTTGCTTTTATGGTTGTCCAACACTTGGCACCTGCAAATGTCCTTGTCTCTCCCAATCTTAGCAAAAATATGTCTCATGCACATGGTCTGTTCATTTGACTCCCTGTGTGCCTTGCATCCATCTCACAAAATAGCCTCCTTGACTTCAGGCCAACTTACTCCCTTATTCTGCACACAAAACAGCTTCTTATTTAATTCTTCTATTTTCAATCCTAGGTTTGTATTTTGAGGTAGGTGAGTTAATTCTTTAACACAGGCCATCGTCCATGTTCTTCCCATTGCCGTCCTAAACGTTTTACATACACCTCTTTTTAGCAAGCTTCTATATGTTTTTTCTACCTTGCATTGCAGTGTATTTACAGTCGTTGGTCAGCAAGTTACTTCATCTTCTTATTCTCATGATAACTTCATTTGTTGGTACATGTTTCTCCTAGTGCTTCTGTTACATTGTCAATCTTAAGAATTTTCATAATGTTTCAGCTTAGGCTTATATATTTTTATTCTTTATTTTTTATTTATGTACTAGCTGTCCCCGGCCACGTGTTGCTGTGGCTCAGTCTGGTTAAATGGAACAGAAAGAAAAGAGAAATCGCAAAACAACCTCCCGCCCCTCACCCCCTCACCCCCCCATAATCCAGGAGTCAGGTATATAGTCTTTTCCCCTCTCAGTGGTGCCAGTGGTGGAGGCAGAGAGTGCAAATCAATTCCCTCCTTGCTTGTAGTCCAGGTTTTGTGCCCCCGCTTATCCCTCTTCATGGGTCAGAGTTTGCATTGTGCTCCCTTTCCTGCTGGAGGATACACACAGCATGGAATGATACTTAGCTCAGTTAGTGTTCCTCAGCCCTCTGCCATTAGCATTATAGCTCTTGGCAGTTGCTGCACCCATCAGTCAAATTAATACATTCTTAAATGAGAGGCGCACAATCAGCGTGCTCGCAACTGTGCATCCTCAAGTCTGGCTGCACGTTGCTCTGCTGCTTCCTCGGCACGTATTTGAGCCATTCTAAATTGGAAACATTGAAATGGAATCGTAAAATATTTAGTATAGAGTGTTTTGTTTTTACATCCAAGAGATGGTGCTGTTTTCTCAAAAAACATGTTTTTTTACCTGTCTCAAGTGTGACATCTATGTATAGTAGGTATATAAAAACATGTACCTATTCAAATGCAACGTTGTGTCAAAATTTCAAAGTAATCGGTGAAGAACTTTTGGAGATTTAAGATTTTGAACAAACAAACATTTGCATTTATATTTATTTAGATTTATATATATTTATATAGATTGTTGTTTTACCACCAACAGGTCACCCAGACTAGCACTTCTTGATCTAAAGAAGTCAGTTATCTTCTGTTTTATATGTGTAGATGTACATTTGTAGTCATGGACTGAAGTCTGGGCGGAAACCTCCAGCATGTTGGCTGATTCTCTACATATTCCACTCTCTCAGGAGCACACACAGTAGGGTATTGTCTCGCATTAGCAGCATTTGCTGAATCGTTCCAATTTTGGCTCCGTAAATAATACATTTCGTAGGCCTTGATGGAATTAATTCACCTTATCGTGAGAACGGAGCAAGTCACCCCAACCTGGTTCTATCAGTACGATTAGGCAATCTGCTATGGCAATGCGTTGGCACACTCTCTGTGCCTCAATCCTTGAGACCCGCTCCGCGCTGCAGGTTGTATTTTCAGGACACCGGTGTCACAATCAAGACTCTCCCCATCAACAGTCTCTTAGTCAAAGCTTCTGTGCAGGAGACTGCACACTCTCTGTGCCTCGCTCATTCACACAATATACCACCATAACATGTATGAAAGCATAATGTAAGTCAACTGCAAAGCACAGGACACAACAAGCAGCACCATCAATCATGGCTATGCTGGGTGTATGCAAGTTCAATAAGTGCATTTTTTATGAAAATGCTACTTCTTCTCATCTGTCAGAAGAAGCACTCACTATGTTCAAAGGGGAGGGAAAATAAATGCAGTGAATGGAGATGTATATGGGTAAATATGTTCAGCCGATTTTACAACTGCTGCCTTTCTGAGTTCTCATTGTTCTGTTAGTATCATTATCATATTTCAAAATTAATGAATACTGGATAATTAGGAACGCCTTAAGAAAATTTCAATAACAGTGATGCTTAGTTAACAGATTAACTCCTAAATTAAAGGTATGAGAACTACAAAGTGACTTGCAATATCCTTTTTTTACATGTATTGGTTATTTAATTGCTTATAGTACATAGCTGATATCTTGCCTCTACTAAATCATGGGTGCAATTTGATTTTCTCAATCAGTTGTTATATTCTGCCATTTCGAATCTCATTATGCTCCCTTAGTTTACCTCTTCCCTGCAATAGGTTTTTATTGAGGTTTTATTTTTTAATGTGTATCTCTTTCTACTCATTTCTACCATGATATGGCCAGCCACAGTTTTCTACAAACTGCGTTGATCTATATGGATGACTCACATATCTTGGAGAGGGACTTTGGGCATTTCCTCCCCGTGGTGACTGTACCAGAAAAACATTACACAAACAAAGCATTATTCCAGTGTTGGAGGACTTATTGCAAATATGGCTTTTTGGTTTTCTGCAACTCAAGCATGGATGAACCATCTGTTGTCCAACAACTATTGGTGGCAGACATTGATGTGTTCTAATTTATATTCATACCTCGGCAGTACCTACCACTTTAATGTCATTTCCATCATAATTCATGACCAGTCTTCATGGATGTTGAAGATGTGGTGTGTATGTCTCTTCTTGGTTCTCAATTATGGTATCTATCCATGTTTTGACATGATAGTGGATTGTACTCCAGTGTCACAAAGGGAAAACCCTCATCATTGTCTCTGCATCACCATGGGTGGATGGCATCTACATTCATGCACCTCTGGCCCTCACATGAAATCAAGTAATAGGACTTATGCATTTGTTCAGCATTGGTCTTTCTGAAGTTAGCTTGACACATTACAACCGAGGTAACATATGGCTGGGTGCTGAGTTATTCTTCTTACAAGATGTTTACTCTTAGTTTAATAGGGACTATGAGGGGGAGCGATGACTGGTCTGTGTCAAACGGAGTGCCCGAATTGTCATGTCCAGTGAATCGATCAGGGCGTGATGTGAAATTAGTCACAGACTGTGAGTCTATGTTTTGTGGAAAGTGTCTATCTAGTCTCTGTTTCTTTTGAGCCTTTAGTTTGGTTCTGAAAAAAGAGTCATCAGAAATAAGAGATATTTCATTCTTGGGGTCAGATCAGCTATCATTTAGGAAGTCATCTTTGGTGATAAAATAGGATTCTAATAGTCAGGCACAACCAAAGTAAAGTTTCAGAGCACTTTGGAGAAGGGAATTCACCACACAGGCTTTTAGGATTCCCACACTAATTGGTTTTTCAATATCAATGGATTTGTTGCCATTCTTTCCTACCTCCTCTCCTACTTATATAAATGTATAAAGTGCAAACAGCCAACCTTCATCTTGCATCATCCTGGCACTACATTAATTTAGACAGAATGGCTACTGATCAAACACTTTTGTAAACCATACACTAACAGAAAAGTGAGGCCAACATTGGTTATGCAGGAAATAAACAGGTTTTCACCAACGTCCTGTATTTTAACATATCAGAGGTTGACCGGATGGTGAGGGTTAGGAGTTCCATAATGTTGCTGCCTATTAAGAGAACATTTAATCAAACAGGTCTAGTTTGTCTGTGTCTTGGAAATAACAATAATCCACTGGTGGAAAGTCCCACTCTGTTACAAGGCAGAAACTATTTAATTTAAGGGCTAAGAACAAAGGTCGATTTCCTTAAAGTGCCCTATGCACAAGGCTTATGACCTTTGGTTTAACTCTCTGTTTCACTGGCAATCTGTTAAGCCATCTAAGGAGAGGAGATGCATGGCTTCTGGATTCAAAATTACAAAGAAGGCTGCCTGTTAGAGATTGAGCTCTCTGGAGGTTAGAGGTGCATGGATCTGGCACACCAAGAAATGCTGCATCGCAGTAACCTAGCTTACAGGAAAACATACTTTTTACCGGCTATATTTGTGCACTGGGTGAACAATATTTAAAGATCGTATTTATTAGTTGGAGCCAATCATATCTTGCCAGTGCTATGGAACATGTTTGTGCCTTTAAGTACATAACAGCATCACTTGTAGCACTCCTATGTTCATCTGTCTATTTTGGCTTGGGGCTGTTAACGCTGATGACCCCAGAGGGAGTTGGGATCTTATTTGTACTGTAAAATGTTGCCATAAAACTGTTGGATGTCTACAGTCATGTCGGGTGAATAAACCATGGTATGGGAGGAGTCTGGGAACAGTATTATATACCTACAGTATTATAAACTGTGAATGCACCCGAGACTTTTGATATTTTTCCTCCATCAAAACAAAGACAGTGAGTAGGGATAATCCTGCCTTTTGTCTGTTGGTAACGCTTGCCCTACTAAAATGAACATGCACTAGAGGACCTCCGAGGCAACACTTTGGAAGTTCTTGGGGGCACTTGGTGAAGGCCACTTGTACCTCAATCTTGAATGATACTGGCATAAACCTGTTTGGGCAATAGGGTATTGTTCTCGACAGGATGTGCGTCAGGGTGTGTTGGCCCTACAGCCTTCACCTTTGAAGGATGACACCGGATATCAACAGACTAGAGTGACTGACCCGCAAGTAAAGAACCATGCTGTCCCAGGAGTATAGAGGGGAAACAGAAAATGGACTAAAATTGTTTACAAAGTGGTTCATTGTGCTGTAAGGAGGACAGGGATACCTAAATGGATGTACGACAAATGTAAGGGGTCAAACCATGAGGGGAATAGAAGGAAATGTGAAATGAAGGCGGGTTGGGCTATTAGTCAGGGCAGTGGGATCCTATCTGCTTGTCGAGTGCAGAATCAAGTTCAAGACTTCTTGCCTGACTCATCATGTGCGCCACAGGCAAGGTGTGATTTTTCCCCAGGAGAAAATCTCTGCCTATATTCCAGCTAGGGCTCTCCACTCTGTGAAACTTGGTCTTTTGGTGGTTCCCAGATTTAGGACGGCCAACGTTGGTGGCCGGTTTTCTCTGTAGCTGCACCCATTTGTAGAACTCTCTCAACATCTCTCTCAGATTAACCAAAACCATTTGTTTTTCATTTTAGGAATTTGCGTAAAGCCTACTTATTCCACAATTTATTTGTCCCTCAGTTGAAGGTCTTGTTGTAAAGCACCCGGGCAACCTTGGGTGATAGCATGCTATAGTAATTCCTTCAACATTAAGATTAACATCTATTTATGATGGTTGCAACTTTAATAAATGTAGTCATGCTTTATCCATTTCTGATACGACTCCTGGGTCCTTTTGTCTGATTTTCACATTCATTTGACATAGGCCCATTCATGTGGATCATTAATCAGGAGATAATAGATATTTAACTGGAAGAGACTTATATTTTTTCTCAATTTAGTTTTAGTTGATTTAGGCACATGCATCTGTCCAATGCAGTTAAACATGTTTTGAATTCATTCAACCAGTGTTGGTTTTATCCATTTAGGTTGGACAAGGATGTGTGTGTCAACAGCATTTCTGTAATAATTCAGTCAAAAGACTCTATCAAATCTCATAAAGGGGAGATATACGAGTTAAAAGGCAAGGTGACAGTGTGGAACATTGTGGTTCTCAAATCATCATAAGGAGTTACTCTTAAACAAAGAGGGGCCATGGGGATACCGAATGAGGACCTACCTTCCAGGTAGGATAACAACCAAACATTTTCCCTGCTCTGGTTTATTACATTTAAGAAACCGTAAGTAGCAGCTTGTTGTTGACTATCCCAAATGGGTTGGACAAGCCAAAATGTACATTGCCCTCGGTGTCTCCATAGCTAGCCATGACATGTATATGACGTAAAGGCTGTATGATAAACAGGTCAAATTTTAGCCAAGAGGACATTTTAGTTACAGGTACTGTTATAGGGGTATGCCAGTGTCCAAGTGTATGCTGGTATTGCATACAGTGTGTGAGCGCCTAGCACTGGTGTGAGGCATTGGGGTGAACTAAAGAAAGAGTGACTTGGGATTTAGCATTACATAGCGGCATAGTATAACTTGAATTGATTTAATAGAATATCATAGCTTAGTGTAGCATAGCACAGCATTGTAGTGTAGTTTTAGTATAGGGACTAAGAAACATAACATTACTGATTCTTAGATATTAATAATTAACTCTAACATACTAAAATTATTAGTGTTTAGAATGGTGTAAACTATGGGTGCACACTGGGGATACAGAATGCAGGTACTTTACTCTGTGGTGCTGGTTTAAAATGCACAAGTATGGACATGAAGGCTGTGCAATGAATTTGCAGTCATTCTGGTTAAAGCAGTACATTGTGTATGAGCGGGCAGACAAGAAACTAGAATGCAAGTGTTTCAAATATATATCCGTGGCCACTGAACTGAATGCTGTACAAACGTGACAGGGGAGGAACAGAGAGCCTTCTGGAAAACTAGTGAGAGTTGACAGGGATCACCATGCTAGAGGAGATCGCTGATTGATGGATGACATCACGGCCAGGGATGGAAAATTATATGTTTTCTATAGGGAGCTATAGGAGAAGTGGGATGTCAGAGGAAAGGCTTGAAAAGGAATAGAGAAAGGGAAGGAGGGGCTCTTAACTTATTTTCGCCAAGAGAATGGGCAACCAAAAGGAGAGTGTAGAGAAAATAAAAAAATTAAGAGTTGGAGAGTTTGGGGTTGCTGAGCTAAGCTACCTGTCCTGTCTATGATAGGAGACTGGAAGCAACAGGAGACTGTTGAGTGGCTTCACTGGGCTGCTTTCAGCAGTAGCAGAGTGAGAGAAAGCCTGTGCGCTTCAAAATGGGTGTTGCTGTCAGCAGCCTGCAGACAGAACTATTCCAATACCTTTGGTAAGCATAAAAGATATAAATGAAAAAAGATGTGTATACATTTTAGAGAAACTTACACTGATTAGCAAAACGTCAAATTAGACTCCAGGAAAATGCTTTTGTTCTTCATTTACTGGAGAGCAAATGTACTTTTCTATACGAAGAGACACTTGTAAAATAAGGGAGTTGCCACACTCCCAAAACTGTAACAGCTCAAGGTTGATATAAAAAACGTGTGTCTTGTGCCAAGCTTTAAGAAGGAGGCCTACTTTGCAGTGTGCACGGGAGAGCTCTTCATTTGGTGTGAGAGAAGGCAAGAAATGGTTCTGAAATTGCTATTGATAAAACTGCATTGCATCATATTGCAGATTGTGAAAACAGTATGTGCAGAAAAGTCGTAATATGTTTTTTTCACAATGTTACATGAGCCCAATGATCATGTTCCTTTCTGTTTGCTTTATTATGACCTGCAGACAATCTATCAAGTGAACTACAGAATAAATGCAAATCACAGAAAAGCATGGAGAAATTATACAATTAAGGAAAGAGAATTCTGCACTTTACAATGAAACTCAGTTTCTCAAAGTGCAGTGCAGAGAGCTACGATGAGACAATCCAGGTGTCCAGGATGTTAGGCTTTCAGAGCTGTTATTGTCCTGTGAACAGCAGGGTGTTGTTCTCACTGAGACCAAAGGCAGCCACAGCATGGGAAATGTGCCAGCTGCCATTCACTGAGCAAGAGCTGGCTACTCTCCAAAGTTGGAGGTTGAGTCTGCCTACACATAGTAGAGCGGGTGGGGGTGTGCAAAGTGACGCATTGGGAAATACATTGTGCAATGCACTAAAGATGATGATGCTATCAAGACTTTACTCAAACCCTTCAAAAAGGATTCAGACATTTCCATTTAGGAACATATCGAGAGCATAACTGACATTTTTCAGACTCTTGAAATCCCTAAGACAAAATACAGTAGGTTCTTCCATCTCACTATGCATCCTGCTTCGGCTAGCTTCATTCTAGGTTTGAATGAACAGAAGAATCCATCATGGGAGGACTTTGAAAGAGAGATTAGGAGACAATTCTCTCAGTTTCACTTCATCCAAGAGGCCAGGAAAGCCGCACACAGGATGACTGCTCAATTAGATGAGTCACCTCACCAGTTCTTGCAAAAATGTAAAGAGAGCATTCTTATGTGTTGATGTGGCATGTGACCTTCATTTGGCAGAGTTCAAAACCATGATTTTATATGGACTGCAGAGAGACATAGTTTCTCAGCTAGCCTGTGAATTTAATAGGGATAAGATCTTAGAATGGATCATTGAACAAGCCACTTAAATCTATGAAATAACATCTCATGAGAAGGGAGAGGTTAGGAGTAAGGAACCTAAACAAAAAACTAAATAATCCACTCCTGCAATTCTAGAGGTAAAGTCTAGGAACATGCCCTTGGAGACAGCTTACATTCAAATAAGGAATGACACAGCACATTATCAGTGGGGCGTGGCCATGCAAGGGAAGGTATCATCACCCCAAACACATGTGTTCCAATCTATCGATCCCAGTGACAGAAGCACGTACATTAGTCCTCGGCATCTTGGTATTTCGTTCAAGGTGAGATTTCGCTATGATATGTTAGGGCTAAATAACATCCAGAATCGGATGTTCAATGGGCCATACCACGCGTTGGGGGCCCAGAGTAGGTTGGACACTGCAACAATTGTATATGGAAATCGGGCAAGACCAAGGTATGTAGAAATATTAATTGAAGATGAACATCAACAAAGGGAACAACTCTAGCCAAATGAAAAACAAAACTGTTTACCTCACCAATATGGACAGTCCACTCCACAGGTTGACCAGGTCAGAGGATGGACACCCCACGGACACCCCACGCTCCCCACCCGCTGTGTCCTGGGAATTCAGGGGAAGCACAAACAGGTAAACAGGGAAGTAAGTGGGCACCACTTTATAGGGTGAAATGTTTCATCAAAGGTTGAATATACTTATTAATTCATCCAAAATAAAAGAGGGGCTGGCTGCGACAAGTCTGGAGACACCCCGACTTCAAAACAGAACAACAAGCAGGAGACCGAGTAAAAATACTAGGTCATGCAGCCGCTCTCAAAAAATGCCCAGAGAAGGGAGTAAAGTTATATAGTTCAAAAGGTTTAGTTATATCCATAGTAATTAAGGTTCTCAATAGAATAAATGCAATGAGTCATCCGTTGGTTTTTAAAGAGTTTTTGGTTTATCCGGAAGATAAATATAGCTGTCACTAATATTTTCTTAGTGAGAGGTGAGTGAACCGCAACACATATGTACAATAGAATTGTACAATAGACTAGGGCCAATGCATTTCGGAATTTCCTTCTTCAGGGCCAGTCTATTACACTTCCACACAGAGTACAGCAAAAATATTATCAAAAAATATTAACATTGTTACAGGAAAATATCAAATGATTAACACATACCAATCAGGGGAAAGTTCCATGGTGTAAGCACAATGTAGAAGAAAAGGAAAAAATAAACAGAAATCAGTAAACTGAAGAGAAGAGTGTACAGAAAAAATACGGATGAAATGTAGCAATGTTACCTTGAAAGTGTTGCAAAGGGGGAACAAACACTGTAGTAGTGGTGCGTGAAAAGGCAGCGTTGTGGCGTGCATATAGCCGTCTAGAGGTTGCATAGATCACGTGATCTAAATGAAAAGGGAGATCAAGGTAAGTAAAGTAATAGGGTACACCGCAGCCCTTGAAGCACAAACAGGTACCATTCTCCTGAGAAGTGCCAGAACAGGCCTGATCAGGGTGAATTCAACGAGTACCGGACTACAGCACAGATGGATATCGTCTGAATAGATAGGAAAATTGTGCTCTTTACAAAAGCAGCAGCGGAGTGAAAGTGCAGAATGTCACAAGAGTGACATTGCGCGGGGGGGAATAATAAATGACAACTTAGCCAGGCTTCCCACAATGAAATTCCAAATGACAATGATTTACCACTGAAGTGATTAGTGATTTAAAACGAAGAAAACAAGTGAGTGACAATGATATAGGAAATAATAAACATTGCAAGAAGAGGGTATGGTTTAATTTAGAGTTGAACCAAACCATTCAAGTGTAGGAAAATGAGAAAGAACAAAACAGAAATATACAAGAAGAACCCAAAAAACAAATAATCAAAATACAATTGAAAGGGGACAGCTGATATGAAACAACAAAGTGATACGTGATGCTATAAAAACAAATGAAGGGATTGCATTGCCTGACAATTCTAATAGTGATCATGTTCCCACGGAAAAGAAAATGTTGCAAAAACCATATAAAGATGGGTCCCCTGAAGAATATTTTGATCCTCAGATGTTTCAGAAGGCAAAAATAACAAGTACAGTACAAACAATATGAAAGTATAAAACAACTGGGTTCCATAGTGGAAGTACATGGAACAGATCTAGAAAATGGGGAACAAGCAAAAGAGGAACGGGGGACGACAGAAGGTCAGTGGCAGTACTCCAAATTAATTCTCATGACAAAAAAGTGAACAAAGAAGTTGAAAGAGAAAAAGGTATAAAGGGGGGTAAAATGTCATGTCATATGTCCTTTTGCTTAGCAAGAAGCCAGGCAGGCTTGAAGAAAAAAAAGCTCTGGGATCATCAATAATTCAAACTTTCTTTGCATACTTGAAGAATGCAGGGATAGATATTATGCCCCTATTACTGTTGAAGAGAGGTGTAATATGATTTCAGTGATTGACATAGGTGCTCAGACAACAGTGATATCAAAAGAATTAAAGCAAAGTATAAATGAAGGAGGATCCACAAAATAAAAAGATTGACGCTATTAAGAAATTAAAAGATCCCACTAATCTAAAATGTCTGAACGGTGTGTTAGGAATGAGGAGTTACAACAGAAAATGTATTGAAGATTATGCAGAAATTATACAACCATTGACTAAATTACTGATGCAGGGCGGACCCTGGAACTGGAGAAAGGAGCAAAGTGAGGCAGTAGCCAAGTTAAGAAAATGTTTGATACAAGCCCCATGTTTAACTTTTTCAATAATGAACCAGGATTTCTTCATAGAGATAGGATTCACAGATCAGTGCATATCAGCAATCATACAGTAAAAACATGATTTAAATAAGAAAACCATTGTATATGCCAGAAAAGGATTGTCAGAGGTAGAAATAAAATGCAACTGGATGGGCACTACAACATGTCCACCCCATTATTCAGGGGAGCAGCCTCTGCAATTTCTACAGAGTAAAAGAATCAGATCAGGGAATTTAGTTCAGTGAATAATCACATCATGGACATTGGATTTGCTGGGATTCCCAATTGAAGTGAGATATGGGCAGAATACAAAGAGCCCAGGGCTAGGCCCAGTTGCTCAAGGGCTAGGGATGTGCAGCTATCTGTTCCTCTGATGACACAGAAAAACTAATTTAAACTATTTTGAACAATTTCCACACAAGGCATTCAATGAAGATACATGCAAGGATCTCCCAACTGTGCATGTACATGGATATGTATACCACGTAGGGGTGATTCTGAAAAAGAAAAACTGTGTAAGAAATAGGGAATTTGTGAGTCAAGTGTAATGGCTTCCCAACAGCAAGCACTCAAGTGGCAGAGTTGGATGGCATCTATAAAGCAATATCCACAACAGTAGAAAATACATTCAAAGAAATAGTTTTAGTTACTGATTCTGATTATGCCCAAAATAGTTTTGTGGAATATTTACCTGGGTGGAAATTGAGAGGAATGGTCACATATAACAAGAAGCCATTCAAACATGGTTACATTATTCAAGCCATAGATAAGCTGGTTTCAGAGAGTGACATGGTCCTTCACTGGAGAAAAATATGAGGTCATCTGAAAAAACCAGTGGAAGACAAAAGGGGAATTACAAGGCCAATCAGTTAGACAAATTGGGGCAGTGATGGGGAATTATATCCTGTTCAGCACCTACTTGGTGAAATCCAGGTGGATGCGATAACACCCTCCACATCTAAGGGAACAGTTGATAAGCATGTGGCACAGTGGAGTTTTGATAACCCTGATCAGGATTTGATCAAGGCACAGAAAGAAAATCCCAATTTAGGTTTACTCTATAACAGCTTACTAGATGCAGAGCAAAATCCTCTGACAGAGGAGGACTGCAAAGAAAGAGAAGAGTTAAGCATGTTGTTAGAGGGTAGTTTTAGAACCCCAGCCATGAGTTGGATTATCCACTGCATAATAGATGGGACATTTATAGGTTCTGCACATGATATTGCTTTCTACAGTTGCCCACAAGAATCAAGGTGCAAATAGAGGAT
This sequence comes from Ambystoma mexicanum, assembly GCF_040938575.1. Classification (NCBI taxonomy): domain Eukaryota; kingdom Metazoa; phylum Chordata; class Amphibia; order Caudata; family Ambystomatidae; genus Ambystoma; species Ambystoma mexicanum. The sequence goes on along the minus strand of NC_090934.1, from coordinate 1,042,021,565 downwards.
AGCCCAAGCAAAATCAACCCCCCCACTGTGGATTTTATAATCATTGCAAATTAGGTGGGTTCCCTTTATGGGGAGGGAGATGATGCAATCAGCCACCGGTTGACAACATTATATACAGTTTACACTAACGTGTCTCCTCCAGGGCAGCTATACAACAGATAAAGGATAAGTGTGGTAGTGCTTGGGCTGGCACTAGTGACCATTGTACAAACTACAACAGGATAGTTAGGCCACTTGATTGATTGATATTTTATTTCTATCGCGCTCGTACACAAGTGTTTCAGAGCGCGACAAGGCAAGGGAGGGGAACAGGGGAGAAGAAAACAGCGATCTTACTAGGCCCAGTGACATTGAGAACATGCAAGTGCATGGGAGAGGGGGGGAGGGGGAAAGTGCATGGAAGGGGGGAGAGGTGGAAAGTGCAAAGCTGAGGAGAAACAGATAAATAACAATAAATACATAATAAAGTCAACAAACCGTGGTAATGCAGCCAGCCATTTACAAGTGCTAGGTTTAAGGCAGCAGACAGGGTAGGTCTGATAAGTGCAGGAAGAAAAAGGGGGGCTGTATGGGTACAGATACAGACCCCAGTGCAAGGGGTGGCCCGGAGACAGTGCGGGAGGGTGACAGGATGAGCAGGTACCTGGGCCCAAAAGACAGAGGGTGGCCAAGTGCACGATGCCAAGAGAGAACAGATCAGCAGGGGAGAGGGGGAGCGAAGGCAGAAGAAAAGAGGAAGGTCTTGAGGTGCTTCCGGGATCGGAGATGGTTCTCCTCAAGTTTTAGGGCAGGGAGGCTGTTCCAGAGGGAGGCCCCAGCCGAAGACAGAGATCTACCTCCAGCTCGTTTCTTAGAAAAATGACTGACCCTGAGTGAGTTGGAGGTAGAGGAGCGAAGAGCTCGAGAGGGGAGGTATTTGCAGAGGGATAGCTGAAGGTATTTTGGACCCAGGCCCCAGAAAGCCTTGTGGACAATGCAGAGGGTTTTGAATTTAATCCTTGCATCCACTGGAAGCCAGTGAAGAGATTTCAGAGCTGGAGAGATACGATCCCAGGGCTTGAGGCCAAGGACAAGTCTTGCAGTCCTGTTCTGGATTAGTTACAGAGGGCGGAGAGTAGAGGCAGGTAGATTTAGAAAGAGGCTGTTACAATAGTCCAAGCTAGAGAGAACCAGAGCTTGAGATACCATGAGCTTCTGGGGGAAGGAGAGGAAAGGCAGAGAACCTCTGAGGGGGTGCAGTCAGAAATTTTACTTTTTAGAGACCTCAGAGATGTGGGCGGAGAAGGAAAGGGTGGAGTCAAATAGTGCCCCGAGGTTCTTAGCCTCGCAGGTGGGGGTAGGCGTAGGGCCAAGGGAGGCCGGCCAGAGAGTGAGGGGAAAGGATGGTGAAGGTGTGCCACTGAGGAGGATCTCCTCTGCATTCAGACAAAGATCATTGGCGGCACACCAATCTTGAATGGCAGTTAGGCAATCAGAGATGAGAGAGGGAGAGGTCTTTATGTCAATGAATAGGTTGGCAAAAGTAACCGTTGTTATTTTAGTTTTTTGTTTTTTTTGGTAGCAAGTTACGTGCTGACGTGCAACACTGTAATCACAGGACTAAGGCACACATAGATACTTAACATTGAAGAACGTTTGATGGTATACCATGGGATTTGAACTTCAGAGACGCTGGTCTCTCTGGAGTGTTTGATGGCAATTGTAGTGGTACATTTACTGATAACAACTATTTCTCTTGGAATCCTGGTAAACGCTGTTGCAATGTTGTGGAATGCCTCAATTACACGGCCGGGGTGATTCTATGTGGGCAACATTTGTTAATGCCCATTCAAGAAACTACACATCATGGCTCTTATGTTAAAAATAAGGCAGCTGTCCTTGAGTACACTGTGAATTGTGCATGAGTGCACTGTGAATCATGCAGGGCGAGCGGGATCATGTGCACTTGTGGAACATGTTTAATAATCAATTATCCATTTATGATTCATGGAATAGACAACTATGTAAGTTCAGTGGTTCCAGGAAATCACTGTGGACTACTTGATGGAGTAGGAGGATTGCACAGGATGCTAGTTAGGGTATCCCCGCTCCCGTGTGTTGTTTTTTTTTTACACCATTTTATTATTTTTTAGAAACATGTGGATTCTTTTAGTGTGTAACCTTTATTTGATTTACTACATAATGTAATTTATGAAAATGTTACAAAGTAAACGGCACACTTGCCATACTGTTGACTCTTTACAGATCAGTTGAAGTGTATACATAACGGTGTTTCCTTGTACAGAAAAATGAGTTTGTAAGGTTCCTGGCAAATTATTTTAAATCTTGTGTCATTAGGTATTGCTCAATGTGAAACATGTACAGTTATGAAATGGGTTGCCAACATAAAGGAAGTGGAAGTTGCAGCTTTCCGACATAAGACAATTTTCTCCATACTAAGAAATCCCCGGTGAGTATAAGTAGTGTTAGCACCCTGGCCGAAATTGGTGTCTTCCCCCTTCTTTTGACTCTGTTTGAGGGGTTATGAATGATGTGTCTTGTAATAATCTCATTTTAGGTGATCATTCAACACTAATTTACACCTTCAAATAAGGAAGTTAATACAGAATGTAATGTCAAATACAATTGCATCTACGCAAGGTGAATTACATCTACACTTGTGTGAGGCAATGTACATCAGTAGAATGGTGAGGTTTTAGGTTCTGCCTAGCTGCGTGGTCACTCATTTGCTTATGGCTCTGGTTTCTTGGAGCACCAAGGTTGTTTGGAGACTATTGGGATTCACCATATGTCCTTTGGTACATATTTAATTAAAACAGGTGTTTAATGGCACTCATGTGTTTTTAATTGATGGTTGAATATTATATGTAGGCTGATGTGATTTTTGTCATACATGAATTTTTATAGAATGCTGTAATTTCCCTGATGAAGACGTGGAAAAGTTGTACACTTTACATTGAAACCGGTTGGTCCTGTTACATCTAGAAATGTGATTCAGTTCTTTAAAAGTAATTTACTGGGATCCATTCTAGAAGAAAGAAATAAATATACTTTCATGATTATTGTCTATGTCATTGTGATGTTTTATTTATAATTGGTGATATGTATGAAATGTGGGTTGTGGATTTGAGTGTTGGGACGAGGCACACGTCCAGTTCAGTTGTGCAAATAATTTGTGTGTTTATACTATATTACATATATAATTGATAATATATGGATTTCAGTAATGTTCCTTACCTTCATTATATTACTGTGTTTTTCTTGGATTTACTTTGTGATTTAGTTCATATATAATTTTGTATCAATTTAAATACATAAGTTTGATATTTATGTATAAATCATGACCACTGAAGTTCCTTTCACATAATTTGGTTTTGTAATTCCCTATTTCAGAGAGCGGGAATTTCCTGCTCTTCAGTTTAACACATATAACAAGAAGCCACTCAAACATGGTAAAATGATTCAAGCCATAGATAAACTGGTTTCAGAGAATGACATGGTCATTCACTGGAGAACAATATGAGGTCATTGTAAAACATCAAGATTGTGACAGTAATGGGGGAATTATTTCCTGTTGGTCACCTACTTGGTGAAATCCAGGTGGATGCAAAAACATGCTGCACATCTCAGGGAACTTGGTCAAGACACAAAAAGAAGATGCAATTTTAGGTATACCCTATAAACACTTACTAGATGCAGAGCAAAATCCTCTGACAGAGGAGGAATACAAAGGAGAGAAGAGTTGAGTACATTGTTAGAGAACAGAAATAGATGGCCTGATGGTTTGGTAGTCTGTGTCAAGCCAATTCCAGTGGGTGTTACCTTTGTCATTTTGGGTATTGATGCTATATCATGACCATGATGCCATAACCGTGGGTCACATGGGGTCCTAGAAAACATTACAAATTTGAGAAGAATATGCTTATTGGCCACACATGTCCCAAGATGTAGAATTGCATAGAAGTGGAGGTTTGGTATGTGCACAGTTTCAACCTACATCACCAACACACAGGATACCATTAATGAAAAGTGTTCTGACACTTCCATGGTCAGATTTGCAAATTGACTTCATTGGTCCTTTACAAAGATCAGCACGGGGAAACAGATATATGCTGAAAGTCACCTGTTTAATATCTAAGTAGTTAGATGCATTCCAGCACCTGACTGCAGTGTGCACACAGAAGCCACATTACTTGTAAATCATATTTTTTCTAGATGTGGTTTGCCTCAAAGAATAGAATCATACTGTTGAAATCTTTGTACCAGTGTAGTGATGACAAATATGTGGCATATTTGGGGTGTGAAACGGAAGCTGGATATTTCCTATCAGCCTTCTTATTCTGGAGGTGTGGAATGTTACAATAGATAAATCATTGATATTTTGAACATGTTTGTAGCTGAAGTAGGGTCTAGGTGGGATTTGCGACTCCCTCTAGTGCTAATGGCTATTAGGTTAACACCATCAAAATCCACAATCCTCAGTCCACCCAAAATTATGACAGGCAGAAAAATAGTTTTGTCACAACATTTATTATATAGGAACAATGAACAGATAAGTGGAAAATTTGATAAAGCACTTGCAGCATACATTCATATTTGTACAGCGGAATCTATAAAGAGCCACTGACAGTGCCAAATCATACTATGATAAGAAGACATCTGTCAGAGAGTACCAAGTAGGCGATCACATTTTCAACATTAACTTCACAAAAGGTATTTATTTATTTATTTATTTATTACATTTATATAGCGTGCAGGCAGCCCATGGGCATTGTGGCGCTGTTACTTGTAGATGCACTTAGTTACAATGAGTACAGGTTGTGCCTAGGGTTACAGTGAGGCAAGATCCTGTGTTCAGCGATAGGAGGTATCCTACATCATAAAACATCATACAAGAGATCTTGAACATGTGGTGTTGGTTAGGTGAACAAGGAAGTTTTCATGGCTTTGCGGAAAGCAGTCAGTGAAGGTTCAGCTCGCAGAGAGGTGGGAAGGGTGTTCCAGTGTAAGGCAGCAAGGTAAGGGAAGCTTGCACCCCCTGCTCTAGCTCTCTTTACCCTAGGTACAGAAAGCATATTGGCGTATGGTGTCCTAGTGAGTCTCATGGAGGAGACCGGGTGGACTTTCTGGGATAGGTACACTGGGGCCGAGAGGTGGATGTATTTGTGGGTGAAACTTAACGCTTTGAATATGATCCTTTCCTTTATGGGGAGCCAGTGGGATTCTTTTCTGGCGGCATAGATGTGCTCTCTCTTGGCAATGCCTTGTGCAGCACGCAGGGCGCTGTTCTGGATTACTTGCAGCTTCTCGAGGTTTTTGTTGGAGGTCTCTTGGAAAAGAACATTGCAGTAGTCTAGCCGCGAGAGGCAGGAGCCTTGGGGCACACCACATAGCGTGATGGTGGGTGATGCAGTGGCTAGGTCAGAGAAGACCTGCATGGTCCTGCCTTGGAGGAAGGAGGTGATCCATGTGGTGGCTTCTTGGGAGAAGTTGGCTGTGGAGGTGAGGTGATGGCAGAGGATATCGTGATCTACAAGATCACAAGCAGCAGGGAGATCGAGGAGAAGGAGCAGGCCAGGTGTCCCTTGGTCTCTTGCGTCATCCATTTGGTTTTTGAGGTCGAGTAGGGCGGTCTCTGTCCCATGTCTAGGGCGAAAGCCGGATTGTCTCAGTCCTAGGAGGTTGTGTTCTTCGAGGAAGTGCTGGACCTGCAGGTAAGCTGCTTTGTCTAGAATCTTGAGGAGGAATGGGACTGTGGTGATGGGGCAGTAGTTATTGGGCGAGGTGGAGTCAAGTGTGTTTTTTTTTATGAGAGGTCGGACCCATGCTTCCTTGAGCCATGAGGGGACTCTCCCTGTGGTGAAGGAGGCGTTGACAAAGGCTGTTAGGAAGGAAGCCAGGGTGTCTGCGCAGTCTTTGATGATGGAAGCGGGGCAGGGGTCCCCTTTGCAGTTGGAGGGTTGTATGTTTTTCATGATGTTGATCATGTCTTTTTCCTGGATTGTTTTAAATGAGAAGGTAGGGGGGGCTCTGTGGGTGAGGAGAGTGGGGGGTTAGGGGAGGGGGTAAGGGTTGTTGGCAGCGCTAGTCTGGCGTTCAAAATTTTGGCTTGGAGAGAGCTAATCTTGTTAAGCATGGCTGTTTGGATGCCATCACACCATGCTTTATCTTTGGTGAAGTTTTGGGGGATGGGTGTAGGGGTCTCGAGTTCTCTAAATATGGTGAACATTTCCTTGGTGTTTGATTTGGCCTCAGCGATTCTATCTTCAAATGATTTGGCTTTGGCTTTGATGATGGCTTTCTTATATTCATTTGCGAGGGATTTGAAGATAAGTTTGTCTTTAACATCTTGAGATTATTGCCATTGCGCTAGTGCTGCTCGTTTGTCTGGTAGCAGTTTGAGGAGGTCTTGGGTGTACCACGCATTGGTGCAGCTGGTGGGTTTGGTTTTGCGTGGTTTAAGTGGGGCAATCTCATTGATTGCAGCCGTGATGGCAGTATTGCAGTTTTTGGCCAGGGTTTCTGGGTTATCGGAGAAGGGGTGTGTGAAGGCAGGTCCCTGTAGGAAGGGTAGGAGTCTTTATTTGATGAGTTGGCGGGCACTTCTTGTGAGGGCTGGTGGTAAGGGCTGGGTTGGGCGGGATGCGGTTGTGGTGGTGGGGATATGTTGAAGGTAATGGTGTGGTGGTCGGACCATGGGGAGGGGGTATTGCCTGTGACTATGAGGGGGCAATTGTGGTGGGCGATCCAGTCTAGTGATCTACCTAGTGCGTGCGTGGGGTTTGTGATGGTGTTGGTGAATCCTAGAGTGGCTAAGGCTGTGTCAAGTGTTTTGGCATCAGGGTCTTTGGTGTCATTCAGGCCAACGTTGATGTCCCCAAGGAGAATGGCTTTGGATGATTTTTTTAGGTTGTCAGCCAGGAGGTGGGTGAGGGAGGCCTGGAAGTCTCCTAGGGGGCCTGGTGGCCGATAGATGAGGTGTAAGGTGATGGTGCAGTGGTGTGAGATAGTGAGTTTCAATTGAAGGTAGTCACTGTTGGTGTTGATGGTTTTGTCAACCTTTCTGATGGTGATTGAATCTTTGGCTATGAGAGCGACACCGCCCCCTGTGGTCAGGCGATCGTGTCTAGTGATGGCATAGCCTGGTGGGAGAGCGAGGGACAAAGCGGGGCCTGAGGCTTCGTGTAGCCAGGTCTCAGTGACCATTAGCAGATCTAAATCTAGTGTGATGATGAGGTCGTGGATGTCTAGGGCATGAGCATTGATGGATCGGGCGTTGATGAGGGCACTTTTGAGGTGGGGTTCAGGGGTGACATTGATGGCAGTGGATGGCATAGTCAGGCCTGTGGGTGGCACATTTTCTAGGGTCATAGACATAGGTAAAGTAGCATTTGCATCAGTGGATAGCAAGGGTGTGATAGAAGAATTGCACATTGCAGTATTTGCATTCAAACCTGTGGGGGGCACATTTTCTGAGGTCATAGACATAGGCAGAGTAGCATTTGCATCAGTGGATAAAGGGTGTGATAGAAGAATTGCACATTGAGGTATTCACATTCAAGCCTGTGGGGGGAACAATTTCGGGAGTCTTAGCCTTTGTAGCAGTTGCATTGTGGTCAGAGCCGTGCATACTGTGTGGGTTTAGGTCAGCTGTGTTGCGTAGTCTATGGGGTTTATAGACTGCTGATGCTGGAATGGATAGGCTAGGGGCTGATTTCAGAGTTCTGGACTGCAGGCGTGTGTTGCGCACGGTCGTGGGGATGGGTGTTGTGAGTAGGGCGCTTGTGGGAGTAAAGGCGCGTAGACGCTATAGTCTAGTGGCGATTGTTTTGTGCTGCTCAGGAGTGCGGGACTCCTTACCTTGTAGTTCAGGCAGAGTTCCACGGCAGACGGCAGGCTGCGAGCAGCGAGGAACTGCAAAGAAGAGCGGTGGCCTTTTTCTGTGGCCGCCTTCTCCCGGTTTTGCCTCACGGCACCCTCCACCTCCATTTAAAGCTGGAGGGGAGGGGCAGGCAGGTCGGGGGAGCAAATCAGGATCCGGGCCTGCGGCGGTGATGTTCACGGGCTGCAGGGACACTCCGGTCGTCATGGGGATGGCGGCGGCCATCTTAGGAGCGCGTGGCTCGCGGGAAGCAACGATTCTGTAGCAGGTGATCCGAAAGAAAGGAGATCAGCAGTTAGGGCCTCGGCTTGTAGATGCGCTCGCAGCGGAGCTGCAAAGAGGAGCGCTGGCCTTTTTCTGCGGCCTTCTTCTCCCGGCTTTGCCTCACGGCACCCTCCACCTCCATTTAAAGCAGGAGGGGAGGGGCAGGCAGGTCGGGAGAGCAAATCAGGATCCGGGCCTGCGGCACAAGAATGCCAAATTTAGAGCATCCTGGCATGGCCCATACAAAATTGTGGACAAGGTTTCACCTGTGGTCTACAGAGTCATGATAAAGGAGGGCGTTTTCACTGAGGAACAATTTGTTCATGTTAACCAAATCAAGCAATTTCACCTGAAACAGAAGGTGAACAGGCTAGAGCAAGCTGAAGAAACCAGTAGGGAATGAAAGGTATAGTTTTTACACTAAAATCAAAGCAGAACCGACATATGTGGCATTTTACTTTAGACAGATTTACTGTAACAGGTAAGTAGATGCATCGTAGCAGGTAAAAAGGTGTGAATGGAATACTTACTACAAGTAGCAAAAGGGGGGATAAAAAAGGTGAGTGTGTGTGCATAAACTTGAATGTAATGTGTAAATAAAAGACAAAAACAAGTAGTAGAAGCAGGATTAGGATTCCAAGCTGATCGATGTTTCAGGGTGATGCGTAATGTATATGGTCATTCTAAATGTTTGCAAAGAAAAATAATATTTCATTTGATATTTCTATATTAGTTCACCGACAGCTAGTTGTAAAAGAAAATATTATTGTATATTTCTATGTACCCATATGTTTAGTTCACAGTCATTATAAAAACTTTGTAATTATTACAAATATTGTTGCAAATGTATATTTTATGTTTCTTAATCTACATAATTTTCCAGATAAAATGAGGGTAAAACGGAAAATTGATGTATTTTGTTTTGTTGGATACTTAACCTGTCTGTTTCTTCTTTAATTTAGATGTTAACTGATTTCCCTTACCACTGCCCCTGTAGCCAGGTGTCGACTGAGGAAGTCCTGGGTGAATGGAAGTTCACCAGACCGGAAAACCCGGAATCAGGAAATGGTGGAAGAAGATGGAAACTGGTGAGCGTGAAAGAAACCCTGCATATAGAGGATGAAAATGTGCTTCCACGTCAAGGAAAACTGTGGCATGAACACGGGTATCCCTTGTAAACAGATGCATTGTGCAAGGCTGCTGGGCCAAATCTAGGCCTTCTGATGGATTTCCCATTGCTGATATAAATAAACCTTTATTAGCCATTAATAGGAAGCACACTGTGAATAATTCCACGATGAACCATTAGCCCAATCTGTATTTGCTCATGACTCCTGAACAATTCAACTAAATGTATCTCTACATCTGAGCCATTTCTATCAATGTAGAGACATTTGTTTTCAATTTGATTTCCTAGGTTTGGACGTGTACAATAATATATTCCTATGAACATTCTTAACTACATGGACAAATATTACATATTCTTTAATAATTTATTTTTAGCAAAAGGACTCAAAGAAGGACTCAGTGTTATTGGTGTATTGGTAATTTATTGTTAAACTACTGAGAATAAAATATTATTGCTACAAAATGAAATTCAAATCATGTGCAGAAACTCATGTGCAAAACACATTATTGCCTATTTAATGACATGAACAATCTGTGAATAATTGACATTGCAAACTGTAATTGATGATTATTGAGCCAATGAGTGGAAATTCTGATGGTCTCACAAATGCGCCCAAGATCACATGAATTGATGGAAGTGTAGCCTGGATTTCTTTTTGTTTCTGCAGAGGCCCTTAGGATAAACCAGTCGAATTTTAGCCAAGAGGAATTTTTAGAGACAACTCAGACTCCTGTTGAAGGGGTGTGCAAGTGTCCAAGAGTATGATGGTATTCCATATAGTGTGTGTGGCTAAGCAATGGGATTTAGCATTACATAACAGCGTAGTGTAGCTTGAATTTATTGAATAGAATACCAAAGCATAGCATTGTAGTGTAACTTTAACATAGGGACTAACAAGCATAACACTACTAATCCTAACATACTAACATGTAACCCTAACATAAAATGATTAGTGTATAGCATGGGACAAACTATGGGTGCAAACTGGAGAGACAGACTGCAGACACTTTTCTCTGTGGTGCTGGTTTGGAAGATAAAATGACCAAATTAAAATTGTTTTACAGTTTGGACATGAAGGCTGCACGATGAATTTGCAAAAGCATTCTGCCTGAAACAGTTCATTCTGTATGAGTGGGCAGTGCAGGAAACTTGAATGCAAGCGTTTCAACTATCTATCAAGGGCCAGTGAGCTGAACACTGTAAAAAGGTGAGAGGTTAGGAACGGAGAGCCTTCTGAAAAAATACTGAGAGTTGAAGGCCTGGCCATGCTAGAGGAGATGTTTGATTGGTGGATGATATCATGGCCAGGCCTGTAAAATTATATGTTTTCTGTAGGGAGTTTTAGGTGAAGTGGGATGGCAGAGGGAAGGCTTGAAAAGGGAGAAAGAAAGTAAAGGAGCGGGTGTTTGGCCTTATTTTTGCCAAAAGAACAGGGAACCAAGAGGAGGTGGGAGACAAAAGAAAAAAGCCTGAGAGTTCGGGGCTGTTGTAGTGTGCTGAGCCAAGCTGCCAGTGTGCTGTTCCAGGAGGCTGAAAGCAAGAGGAGACTGTCGAGTGGATTCACTGGGTTGCAGTTGGCAGTGACAAATTGAGGGAGAGACTGTGTGCTTCCGAAAGGTGTTGCTGTCAGTGGTTCACACACATCTTAAACTTTTGGTAAGCATTAAAGTGACAAAGATTGATGTTTGCACATTTTAGATAGACTTGCACTGATTAGCGAAAAGTCACATTAGGCACCAGGAGAACCCCTTTGTTCTTCATCCACTGGAGGGAAAATGTGTTTTTCTATACGAAGATAGCCACTTGTAAAAGAAGGAGGTTGCCGCGCTCCCAAAGCTGTAACAGCTCAAGGTTGATATAAAAAAAAATGTCTTGTGCCAAGCTTGCAGAAGGATGCCTCCTTCGGGGTGAGCGAAAGAGAGTTCTTTGATAGGTGTGAGGGAACCCAGGAAATGGTAATGAAATTGCAATTGATATAACCACATTGCATCATATTGACAGATTGTGAAAAAAGTATGTGCAGATAAGTCGGATTATGTTTTTTTCTTCTCAGATTGTTTCCCAATGTAACATGTGCACAATGATCGCAAATAGTGTTCCTTCCTGTGTGTTTTTATTATGAACTACAACAATCTAATGGAAGCTTTGCATGGCTGGTTATTGTGTGGCATGTTTATTTTTGTGGCATGTTTATTTTTGTAATTTGTACAAAGTATAATTTGGTACAACTATAACTGCAGAAGCAGGATAAGGTTTAAAGATCCCTGCCCAAAACGAATCCTGGTAATGAACTTAGTCAGTGCCCCAAATAAAAGGATACATTTTTAAATGATCTGATCTCCACGCTAGAAATCAGCAAAACACATAAGACAGTGCATGAGATTGCAGAGGCCTAGAGTTAAACCTATCTAACAAGCCTCAACCAGTTCTACCTCAGTATCCATCATTGACAAAAATGCCAGGCTCCTGCTTATGATGCTTTGTATGTTCGTCAGCATGGATTGTATCTAGATTGACAATATTCTTTTTCTAACAGTTTTAGAGATTTGGAAGAAGCAATATTGCAAAATAATGGGAGAATGTAGTTTGGTCTGGAGAAGGTTTTTTGTGACTGGTTTCAGCATTGCTAGTTTGCATTATTGTCAGACATATTATATGTCCAGGAAAGTATTTATTGTGAACCAGAGGTTGAACACACTCATATGGCTAATGGATTTCATTTATTTGCTTGACACAAATCATGAGTAGTCTCTCAGGCTTTGCTGGACTGAGCTGACACCAGTAACTGTTTGTCAGTTCATTCAAACTTCATAACACACAATATCTATCCTTTTTTGAAAATTAATAGAAAGTATAAGAGTGGGTTTTTAAGTGGCCATATTGTTTATTACAAAGTAAATGTTATATGTGTCAGAAAAAAAGGTGGCATGTAATCTCAAAGGGCTTTTGAGGGGAAGTTTTAAAGCTGAGCATACTGCTGGGTTTCATAATTTGTTCAATTAATTGCCATGTTTGTTTGTCAAGTTTTTCGTTTGTCCAATCCAAAGTGTGCGTAAGTTCATTTTTGCAAGCCTGAAATGCAATTATACCTTGTTCACAGCCTCTGATATTGGGCTTTCTCAATATGTCTCTAGTGTAAATGACATTTGCATTCTTGCCGCTCAGCACAACCTTGATCTGATTTAGTTCCACAGTAAACCATGTATTTGAATGTTTGATTTGTGATCCAGTCTCAGATTTGTTTATCAAATACTGTAGTTAAATTGTATAAAAATCTCAGAAAACCTCTGATGGCATGGCATTAGGTTATTGGGGTAGAAGTCTGTAGGGCAGGCTAAAAGCCACATTTCGAGGAAACTTACCAATGTGTGTTGTTACATCCCTTGTGGCATGCATACACTTGGGTGACTAGGCAGCCAGTTGCATATGTCACCCCTACTAGAGCGGCCAGACAGCCTGTCACACAGAGTTCCATAAGCTCTGTTAGATACTCTTTATTGCCCAACATGGAACGTTATTCTATTTCAGGTTTATTTGCCATTTTTTCATGATTATTCAATACATCAGAGGCCACAAAGTGCACGCTCGACTTAGATAGTTAGGCTCCACATTTTTGACAATTTACTTTGATTAAATATATTTTGGCACACATTCACATGTGTGCCTAGGCCGCCACTCCAATATGGTGCCTTGACTATCACACGCCCTATCTTGTCACGCAAAGCCACGTATCTCTCCAGGTCTTATCCCATGCGATTACATAACCTGACTCTAGCTGCTTCTTTTCCGAAATCTAGGTTGCCTTGACAACCATTATTTGGACAGATGCGGCAAACCAGCAGTCTTCCTATTCACAAGGTGAATACAGATTGGATTACTCACTATTAGATATTACATCCTAGATACACACTTAGAGGGGATGCACACTTATGTTCATCTTCTCATTCCCTACCATCCCAGAATAAAGATTACTCAGGCAACGCATTTCTCACCATAGATGGACAATTTATGTTGTGATCTGTTGCCACGTAAGTCAATTTAATTTAGGATTTGTAGGACTTTGCCTAAGATTTGCCGCACACAGATTTCACTGAGTGCACGTTCTTCTGTTCACCCCCGCAGCTCCTTAACTTGAAGAGAACTCATTTCTGTCTTCTCTAGTAATCTTCCTGCATTAGAAGGGTGATCCATGTCTCAAGACAGATTGTGCGAGATATGCCAATACACAAAGTAGGTACTGCTCGATTTGTGAATATGAGTGTTGACCTACTAAGCTCCTTATTCATTGCACCTGTTTTCCTCTTGTCTCTAATTCAGGGCTCCTCGTTGGGCAGATCCCCATGTCCTTTATACAATGTCAAGAAACCTCTAGGTCTCCTGAATCGAGTAAACCTCCCTAATACTCTAGAGGGTGAGTGTACTTAGCAGGGTATATACTCTCACCAGCTATGTAGAGAAACCACTTTTGAGAAAAAGGTGGAGTTATGGTGTTGGTGCCATTTCGTCTTGCTTCTAGTGGAGGACTCACTGAAAATGTATTTTGGGCCTTCAGGTGCTTTTTATAGTCATGTTCACAGTGGTTACACTTGTTTAGTCAGTAATCACTTTGAGTTGTTTTACATATCTACTTTTATCTTTTGGTCCTCTAGGGGTTTCCCCATTCTGCATGGTCCTGAGGAAGGCAGCACATGGATATTTAACCGCCGAAACGTAAAGCCCCCTTTGCAGGACTTTTGGCAAAAGGAGTGAGGCTACACAGTTACTGGATAAATAACTATACTCTACATTGACCCCTCTTCCATGATTAGGTTTTCGTTGGCCTTTTTATGTTTTTTTTTAAAAATACACACCTTTTGCATAATTAATTAGTTACAGAATAAAATTCATACATCATTCAATAATAAAACCGTTTTGGAAAACTCATATTAATTAGACTTTTGCTACTGACTCCAATAAGTTAGAATTAACATATACAATTTGAACATTAGAGAGAAAAGTGGGAGAGGAAATCACACGCAAAGCTTCTTTCCACACATAATATGCTGCTGCAGAAAAAAACAATAGTTTCAACACCAAACATCACACTCCAAAATTGTTCTCCTTCAATAGATATAATATCAGAAACAAGCTCCCTGTAGCCTCTGATGTAACAATCTATAAGAAGGGGACATGAGCTAAGCTAATGTCAGGCGGTTTCATGCTCCATTCCACAAAGACTGCAGATCCTTTCTTTGCATGCCAATTTCATACATCGCTCAGTGTGTTCCCTGGACACAAGAATGTTAAAATGCAAGTATGGAATACATCTACAAATATTATACGAGCAGAGTACAGTCAAATGAATTGGAAGTTGATTACAGCGTAACCTCTGGGTACTTTAGGTTTCATAGATTCCCTTTTTGTTTAAATAGGAAGTGTTAGATATAAAATAAAAATCAATAACTTTCTTCTTTAAAACATTACATAGATTAGGCATTAACATGAATTCATTGAGTTCTAGATCAATCTTCTAGAAGTGATTAATAGCTGTTGCTCTTAATTTAGATAAACATTGATTAGTGCCAGTCTGTCGATGAAATCTTGCAAGTTAACTACACATGTTGTTCACACTTGGAGGGACATGTAAATATCCAAGAAGAGTATTGGAAAAGCTACATGGAGCAAACAGAGGGGAAACCAAGCTCACAATATAATGCCTCCACCGGGACCGAGGAGGATACCCCAAAGATAGAGTGCAGCATTTACCCTCAAATATTTCTAACCACCTTAGCATAGGCTAAGGAAGGAGTGCCAAGCCATAAATGATCCCCGGTACAATACTAGTGTGGTAAATGGAGACTACTCCCTCAAGATTATATCCGCCCCTATTATTGATGAAACGTCTAAGTACCAACTATTTTTTCCATATTTTTGTCTTCACAATATCACCATAAAAATTCAAAGTCGGTTTATTAATTGTATTTTTTTTATTTTATGTATATATGTATTTATTTATTTATTATTTAAAGTGGTTCATATTGGTTATACATGTTCACAACCTTTAACCACACTGGTCCGCAATGTATGAGAAATAAAGAAAAACAAAACATACAACATCATATACATAAAACATTCCACAGCTTAAGAAGATCATTACACGCAGGATCTTCAATTACTCTTCCAACTATTTTTTTTCACCATAATTAATTTGAGCAGAGCCAAGGTTATTGAAGTCTTCTCTCCTAAAAGCAGAAGTCACCACGGTTCTCTGGCCATTTTTGGCTATCACTTCCCACATTGACTTTCATCTTTGCTGTTCCAAGGCTTGACAGTTCATCACCAGATGTTTTATGGATTCCTGTGAATCTTCAGCCTGGCACAATCTGCCTGCAGGTCAATGTATTACCGTCTGATTATCCCCAATTTCTTGTCAAATGTGAAATAAAGTCAGACAGAAGCGAAAAAACAGATCCCTGAAAAACCAATTTGGGAAAACTTGCAGGTACCTCGGTAAGGTGTTTAATTTGCGGCTTTCCTCCAGTGGTTTCCCATACAGTCTGTATTTCTGTCTTTCAGCTTGTGTTTGAATCCAATCCTGGTTAAACAGTTTCTTCTTTGTTTTGTCTGGGTTATTGATGAGGGATTGGGGCAATTCCTCCATACTGGCTAACAGTATTTGGCATGTCCCCTCCCATTTTATCAAGGCTGGCTCTTTTTGGTTGATTGGGGTTTTTTCTAACATGAGAACCCTCCTCTCACCACCTCTTGAATGCATTTTCTGTAAAAGGCCAATACTTTCCATTCAGTTATTGCCCTTAGTGAAGTAAGACCTAGTTAAATCCTCACTGCTTGTATTGGGGTGCTTCTCGGAAGGTTCAATGCCCTTTTCCAAAAGGCTCCTTCTGTTTTTGCCCAATTGCCAGGATTGAAGTGAAGGGAGCCTTCTGCTATATAAGTTAAAATTGCTGACACTTTTGACTGATCGAATCTGATCAATGAGATCATTGAATAGCCACTGTATTTTTAAGTGGCACCTTACCTTGTCCTGCTAGATTCTGTGCTTTCCTTATAAGAGTCTCATTTCCCAGTGCTTCAGTGGAGCTAGTGTTTAGACATACTCCAAAATAGGTAAGGGAGGCAACTGCTGGTATCTTTGTTCCCTTAAGGTTCCATGTGTAGTGTTTTTGCTCAAGATTTACTTGTCAACATCCTAAAGGAAGGATGAATGATTTCTTTGGGGGTGATGATCAGCCCATTCTTTTCAGTGTAGATCTGTAAAGCAGCCAATTGTCTCTGTAACCCAACCGGGGTTTGGTCCATAAGAACCACATCGTCAGCGTAAACAAGTCTCCATACTTCCATTTTGGCTATTTTTGGAGAAAAGCAGATGGTATCCTTATATGCAGAGTCAATGTCATATATAAAGAGTTTGAAGAGCTCTGGGGCCAAAGGGCACCCCTGCTTCAAGTCCTCATTTGTGGATATTGCTTTTGTTAGAAGCCCCATTCCATTCAATCTTACTTGTATTGATGTCTCACTGTGCAGATCTTTAATTGGGACCAACAAGGAGTAAGGACATCTCCACTGATGTAATTTCAACCATAGTAACGGGTGACTAACTAGATCAAATGCTTGTGTTAGGTCTATAAAAACGCAATCTAGAATTTCTTGTTTTTGTTGTTTCCAATACAGTCTTTTAGCAAGTTTATTATAAAGATGTTAATACTTGTGCCCATACCTCTTTCGAATCTAGACTGCCAAATATCCTTATGGCCTGAAGCAGTAGCCCATCTTCTTAAGGGCTTCAGTATTAAAGAAGCAAAACTTTTTCCAGGAATATCTAGCAGGGCTATCTGGCGATAGTTCACAGGATCTGCCCGTGCCCCCTTCTTATGAATGGGAATAATAATTGACTCCTTCAATTATTACGGAATCTTCAGGGATTTGATTATATATCTAAACAAGATAGATAAAAATGTCGCCCATTGGTCTGTCTTGTTTTAGGAGTACATTGCTTAGACCATCTGGCCCCGGAGCTCTTGAATTTGTGTGATTTGAACTCTGTTCCTCCCCATGGTTACTTCCACATCCGTTTGATATAGAGACCCCTGTTTTTGATGAACGGGGATCAGCTTTGATGAAAGTAGGTTATGAACACTTTCATCTATATGCTCCACTGGTAATCTATTTGCCCCATCCACCATCTCTCCTGAGATGCAGATGTAATCAAGCACCTGGCCCCCACTCTTCCCCTTTCTTGTGATCTTCGCCGGAATGTCACCAATGGTATTTACATTCAACATTGCCATGTCTAGTGGTTCAATTGTTTCCCTCCCCATAAGTCCTCTTTTTTTTCTAATGCTGTAACTTTATTTGGGCAATGTAAAATTGGGGCTACAAGGTTATCCACACGTACTGTGTTCAAATCCCCACAGATCACATACCAAGGATCATTCCATTTCAACCTACATTTCTCAATCCAATTAGCCACTTGAGTAAGGAAATTCATACTTGTGATGCTTGCCGGATTCCAGTACCAATTAAACAAGATCACAGTTTTCCCCTCTTTCTGATTTTGCCACTCTATTTCCCCACCAATATTTGAATGAGCGGGGACAGCAACAACTCTTCCAATACCGTAAATTGAAGTTCATTTTTAATCAATATGAGTAGACCAGACATGGGCCAACCTTTCTCTCCTTTGGTCGCCAGATTGAGATGCGACGAGTAACCATCTTTCAGAGGCTATGCTCTTAACCAGGTTTCCTAAAAAAAAAGAAATATGTTGTGATCTTTAACTTTGGTCAGCAGATGTTTAAAACCCCTTGTATTCCAACTTGCCACTGTAAGGGGTTCAGATCACTAAGTTGTTGATTCTATGGCTTCTTGATTATGTCTGCGACCATGTTCATCAGCCATTTCCAGTTTTCTTCAGATCCATGTACTCTCCCTCGCTCTTCTTTTCATAAAGTTGTTCTATCCCGATCATTTCTCCTGGTGTGAGGACTCCGTCTGTGGCTAGTCCTTTTGTCCCTATTACTCTCTCTCCACGGGGATCGTGATTTTTGGTCCCTCCATCTACTCAAAGATCTTTGAGGACGAAGCCTTTCTCGCGACCGCCCTCATTTGTCCACTTCTCTTGCCGATCTCTGGGATCTCCAATCATCTTTTTTTTGTACGGGAGGGGATCTTTGCTGGTCTTAATTTGATTTTTTGTTCTGTCAAATCAAAACCCAACAGTCCCAGTAGAAGCGCTTCACATCTTGTGTTATAAGGGGTGTAGTGGGATAAATGATCACTCTATCCATTCGCTCATCATCCACAAACTCCACTATAGCCAGAACATTGGTTGACAGTGGTCACAGTGACGGGACATGATGTAATAATCTTAAGACGTTCGCCCTTTTAAGTATTAGCCCATCTGATTCCAGGGTCAACCTTTCTAAAAAGAAGTCCATCTTGATAGCCCCAGGTTCTGTTTGCCTCAGATCCTCCTTGATTTGTCCTTAGCTCGCAGTCCTGTGAGTTCAGTCTCTCCTCTCTTCTTACCAAGTGGTCCAGTAGTTTTAGCGGTGAGATTTTGTAGGGTCTATCTGCTTCAGTCAGGTTATTGACACTACTATCCTGGATGGGAGTGGGCTCACACATCTTGCCCGTGGCCGGGCTTAGAATTCCTAGAGGATCCTTTTCATTTAGTATTTCTAATGGATTTGTTGTTATATCCTTCTTTAATTTGACCTCTTGCCGGGCTTTACTTACTAGCCAATGATCTTTTGGTTTTTCTACTTGTAAACAAATAGGATATTTGGGGCCCCTCTCATATATATTCTTTATTGGTTTTATCTAGTGATTCTTCCTCACTAATTTCTATTTCCTCCTCTGACTCGCCGTCCGTGGCATATTCTGAAATTTGTTTCCTTTTCTTCTCCCCCCACTATCACTGGGGGCCTGAGTTGTTCTTCTTCAAATGGATGATGTATTCCCTCAGTTCTTTTTTCATTGAGGGTCTTCATTTCCTGGAAGTCAAAGGTTCTTGACATTCAGCACGTTTCCTTCTCCTTAATTAAGGGATCTAAATTGAGGAGGGTATTTAACTTCCCTCTAGTAATTTGCTGATCATTTTGAGGTATCTTGGGCAGTAGAATGGTATTGACAATAGTGGTTGATTTCTGTATTTACACGCGTTGCTCCGAAGCAATATTTAAACATAAACTCAGAAATGCTTTTATTCTCACCAGAATAAGGTCAGCCAGCGATGGAGCCAGAGATGGATCACTAGGAATATATTGGTCACAGTTGGTTCCAGTGAGGCAAGAGCAGCCACTTTGCTGCTATTCTCAAAGGCATTAACTGAGGAGGAAACCATTGCTTCAAGGTTGTGAATGACTGACAGGTTAGCAGCGAGTGTTTGGCTACTTGTATTAAAAGCAATGTCCAAACCCAGCATTATTATCCATTTAGGGGCTTTACAGAGCAGAACCGTATGCCATGGCAAGATCAAAGCACTCACAGTGCTGAAAGGCTTGCCTTTGATGTTCCTTACATGTTCCATTGGTGCACCTGTGGCACACATCAGTTAGATAGACACTGCATTGTTTTGTTTTAGAGAATTCATCAGAGTAACCCTTTGATGTGACATTCCAGGCAACCAAGACATATTCCTCATATTAATAAACTAATCTTCAGCCTGAATTGGAATCGCCAACCTTGGATTTGAATTCACTGGTTTTTGAGTCACCACCATTTGGTGATTATTATTTAGTCATATAGAGGTACTAAGATCCCCTCATAATGGCACTGTGTTAATCATGAAATGATGTCTCCTTGCTGTTCCACTTTTCACTTATTTTCTGCTCTGGTTCTTTGTTTCATTAGAGTTTCAAGTTTATTGAGATAGTTGATACAGGTTGAGGTAGCGAGCTGACATTCATTTTAGGTTTAGTCATATGGTAATGATTATTTCTCAAATGTCTCTCTAGCTTTGTACATTGTACTTGGTCGTTTCAGGTGATATTCTTAAGGGTTGTTCCTCTGCTTCTTGCCTGGGTTTAATTACATTATTTAGAGTCCTCACCAATGTCTTGAATAAATACTGGTGATGTGTAGTTTGAAGGTTACTTTTGTTTTCAGATAATTGAACTGAATGGGGAAATCATGTTCTAAGAAATTGCACTTAAGTTTAGTTAGGGTTAAGAGAAACAACATATTTCCTACCACCCAGCATCCAGCAGGGGGTGGAGCAATATAACAAATCTGTTGCAGGAATTTTAAAGACTTTGAGCCCAGTTGGGACGTACGTTTACAAATGTTGGTGGGGGCATGGATCGCATTTGCCAACAAAGGATAAATGAGACAGTGGTCTGAATATCCCTGTCCGAAGAAAGGAAGATGTCAAACAAGCATTGATGTGATGAGCCACAACTATTTCAACAAACCACGTTGTGAAGCTGGGATGGGACCATGTTGAACTTACCAAAGGAATATATATTTTTTTTCAAGAAACCGTGATCTGTGCTACTTTATCCTTCTCCTGTAGATGTCGGGATGGGGTGTTTGTGGGAAAAAATTCAGTGCAGAAAATGTTCTTAAAGTGAGCTACAGAAAAGCGTTTCTAAAAGAGTGAGAGGGGTGCCATTTACAAATGTTTACCTCTTGAGGGATTGCATATATTTGGTTGCTGCCATGATGAACAGGCATTCCTCTGTAAGATGTGAGGTGTAAATAAATGTGCAGGTGCCCAATAACATTTTCCAATAGAGGAAAAGTGAATCCGACAAATTGTGACCATTGCGACAGCTTTTTAATTTAATGTAGAGGCAAGCTTGTCAGTGTTAGGAACATGCCAGTAACTGTTGTTACATGGTAATGCTCTACATGACAGTGCAAAAAGGCCTGATTTCATACTTTAAAGACACATATTTAAATCAGTGTATGCAACTATTTCCTCATTGATGCTAAGGACATGCAAAACAATGCATGGAAATAACATCTATGCCCTGTGTGGAAAGCATGGCATTTGGAGTGTTTGCCACATCATACGATTTCAATAGGCTTGGGAAAATATATTGGAGAAGAGTAAACACATGCAAAAGTCTGGGATTTAATCATAGTGATATCCTGGGTCACAAGTACAGAGAAAATAATTTGCATCTGTGTATTATCAGTAACTGATTTGTTTTAAATGATTGTGTGTGATATCTATTCATTTTGTTTGCCTAAAATACTGCAAAGTGCAATGCTATGAAAAATGAAGCAGCACTGAAGTCCCATTTTAAACCGCCATGTATGTATTTAACTTTTAATATCACTGCAGTGTTTAATTTAAAGTGGAAAATGGCTGAACAAGTAACTCTATACAGCTAGGTGTAGACCTAAAGAATACACTCATAAGCCCAAGATCACACACTAAGGGACTTATTTACTTCAAGTACGAATAACATTTCCAGTAAGGCTTGATCACATTTTTCCCAGGACTAAAGTAAAAAAAAAAACACAAGTCCACATAGGTTGTTCAGCTTTCTATGCCAGTAAATAAGAAAACAATCCATTTCACATGCAATGCCAGAGTCATCTGCAGGCAGAAATCACATGTATTTTTATTAGAATTCTTGTCAAACTGAAAAAAAGTCTTTGTGTGCATTTGAAATCAAAAAATGCAATCTTTGAAAAATCTGACCTTTTATAATGGAAGCTTTTGGAAACATGAGACTAGCTAGAAATTGTAGATAGAAAATCCATCTTCCAACCCATATAAAATGGGCAAATATGGGTATAATAGAAACAATGATTGTGTCTTGTAATATGCATCACTTAGGATAATTATGTGCACTGGTCTACAGAATCTGATTATATTGATATTATTAATTTCACACATTCACACCCAGAGTTATTGTAACTAAACACAATTGCCATTTTACATCAGGAGTGAGGGATTCCCTCCCACCTTTTCAGCCATGGGATTGAGAGAAGCTGTACCTAGACACAAGGCTGGAAAGGAGCAGGGGATTATAACATTGCACACGCAATTGATTTATTGACAAAATATGGGGAGATGTACATTGAAGAATATTTCTGGATACAACTGGAGAGAAGTAGCCAGGGGGAGTAGAACAGAACTCATATGCATGACATATCTCCATGTGGAGGGGTGACCAACCCATGTTGGAAATGGCATCAATTTGAAAAGTGAACTGGCTGATGGAGTCGATGGAGTCATTCCAGACTGATTGGATCCCTGCTGAATCGCGATAAATAAAAAGCTGCACTTCAAAAGTAGGTACGTTGGGCAGGGAGGATAGCTCAGGGGAATCATGCTTGTCCGGGAAGCAAGACAAAGCTGAGTAACACAGGTTTGAATCCCAGTCCTGCACTTAGAGACTAGTTTCTGGTATTAAGTGTGATACAAAAGATGAATTAATTTAAGTAGAACCAAGAGATAACCCAAATAGTCCATATACTATCCATGTTAACATCCGGGGAATAAAAATGGCTTGGAATTAATAGCGTGTAGTGTTAAATATGGTGCCCTCTGTTTCCTATTTGTAATGAATATAAAGTGAGATGGAATTTCATATTCAGTGGCACCGTTTCAAACTGACAACATTTTGGCAAAACTTAAATACAGATACAGAGAGCTTTTGTAAAATTAAGCACCACTAAATAGAATCATTGGCATTCGCCAACACAAAATCACACATGACAGACTGTAGTTATCACACTGTTGTCTAATGTGAAATCACGCAAAGACATTCTCAGATGATGTGAGTCTAGTCATACGTTAGATGTTTGTGCAACTGAAATTAGCAGACAGAATCAATTTCATTCATAGTAAATTGCACAATTTGTTAAACCCTTGCAGGCCCTTATTTTGAACTGCATAGGCAAACCATTGTGTAATATGAAAGGGAAAACATGCTTCAACATAGGATCTGTCACTGGAGAAAAGTACATATCGAGCCCAAAAAGACATGTAGGTTGAATGCTGTACAAACACACACACACAAAATAAATAGACTGAAAACTGTGGACACGCATATAGATTGAAGTGGTGCACATGCAAGTAGATGACAGTTGCGCACACACATGTATACAGAAAGTTTTCTACACATATTAAGAGACAGCTGTGCAAACATATTCTGATAAGAATCACACACATGTACACAGAGAAGAGCACACCATTCCGAGAACAATATTTTTCAAATTCAAACCTGCAAAAGTCAGATGTGATTGATTTTTGCATATCTTTAAATGACTTGTGCATAGCCTATACATTCACTACTTCAGGTGTATATAGGCAAACCATGTAGACTGTGTATATGTGTTGATTAATATTTGTTTTTCAAGTACAATTTCTACAATACCTGTCTAGATACTGGAAAACATGTAATGCTTTCAAGAACTTTTAAATATGTGAATACACATGAATGCACTTGCTGACAGACAATACTATCATTTAAGCAAATTGTGTTTCCTAGGTATTCCAAGAAAGATACAGGGACAACCATCCCAGGAAACTGCATGCTCTACCTAAATGCTCCCAGAGTGATAATGATTAATTTTAAGCAAATCTACGCCAACTCTAAATCTAACAGTGACATATACAAAGAAATAACAAACCTTCAGAAAAAAAAATATGCTTATAGTGGACAGAATTTTTATTCTACAATAGGATGAGGACAATGTACAGGAAGGGTGGTCCGCTGATGCATTTTGCACACGGTCTGTTTTCAGAGTGACCTGTGTATTAAACATGATTATAAATTGTAACTTCAAGTGTTACAACATAAATGGTAAATCCGATCAATATACAATCATGGACATTACCATGACTCAAAATGTAGGAGCCGAAAAATAAAGAAACAAAATCAATAACAGAATAGGCAGGATTAAACCCATTGTTATAAATATATTCACTGGGAAAACCTTATTTAAGCTGCAGTTAATTTGTGCAGATGTATTGCCACAAAACCCTTGAAATTCAACAGATTTGGCAAGTCAAGACCTGCTTCCCTCTGCATGTTCCCATTGATGTCCCCCATAATGCCATGTCCCCCTAAAGCCATTGTGTATGTCATTGTGAATCCCGTCTCCTATAACATGTATGTGTTCATGGGTTTTGCAACAGGAACGCACAGAGTTGAGCTGGTCATGGCTTCCTACATCTGCTGAGATTTGTTCTGTTAAATCGGCACAACCCTAACTGTACCTAAACCAAAGATTTTTCTGTGAATTTCAAGGTTTTGTTATAACATAATTTGTTCAAAGCCACTAGCCATGTCCTTCAGCCATGACCAGTGGCCGGACCTGGCCACTGTAAATGATCCACCTATAGGTGTCTTTGGGGCCCATTAGCCATGCCATCGGCCCTGACCACTGTGCATGTTGCACCAACAGGATTTATTTAGGGCACAATAGTCACGGCCTTTGGGTATGGTCATTGGCCACTGCCATCCACCTATAGGTTTCCTTAGACCCATAAACCACAGCATTTGGCCACGGCCACTGTAGATTCTGCACCAATAGTTTTCTGTGGGGCACACTGGCCAGGGCCACTGGCTGAAAGACCCATTTTCCCCTGCTAAGTAGATGTGATCACAATAGATGTGCCCCCATTTATTTGTTTCCCGGTTTTGATTAATGCAATAATCTAATGACCATTACAGCAAATTATTGTAGTCACTTTGAAGTAAAATAACTGTGTCACTATTACTGCTGTAATTATTGCAGTAAACTGGATTACCATGATATTACCCAATAATGGGAAAATGCTTGAACTGCAACTGGCTCCCCGCCCACCTACAACTCCCCAACGTCACATGGTGTCCTCTTTGCCCACCCCACCTCTAGCCTGATGCCATTTCATCCTTTTTACTCCACCAAATTGATTTTTTCCACTTTCCTTTGTCTCATTGTCCCAGTATTTACAGTGGTAAACGCAGGCATGGAGACAAATATCACAGTCCTTTTTCATCTCTGAAAAGCCTTTCTCATGCAAAGCACCATGGTAGATATAGCTATTATTTTGGGATAACGGGCACCCCTTCTCCATCAAATATTTTAACTAATAGACGGAATAACCCCAGACCTCTCCTGAAAATTGACTCAACGCTTCATGCCCATGTTATTTTGTACCTGCTTCAATTCTGTCCAGCGGTTTTTGCTGTGCACTAACAGAAATGTTTTTCTCTATGGGAAAATGTATGTCAGTAGGGCGAAAACAGCGTGTTTCCTTGCTTTCTAAATAAAGTTTAGATTTTTTAACTAATCTTATCCCAATATTTCCAGTGTGAAGGGTTGTGGCAGGGGTTGTGGGGGGTGGGATATGTTAAACTTTGTGTTTGCAAATATCAGCCAAATCTGTCATGCAAGTCAAAGGTTACTGGCAATTATATTTTCGGATTCACTATGGAACCTGATACTCAACTTAACTATAGTGTAGTGACCGCTGCATTATAATAAATATATTCACTGAAATAACTTTGTTAAAGGTTCGTTATGGTTAAGTTGCAACTACAGAAAACCATGAAATTCAATGAAAAAACTTTGTTAAAGAGGTTAAAACCAAAAAACCCTTAAAATTCACCTGTTTTTGTTAGCTAATCAACCATTGTTGGGGTGATTTCCCAGGGCCCGTCAGAGCCGTCCGTGGACCTCCTGGGCTGGGGAGGTCCCAACTCCTCCCGCGTACTCAAAGGAGTATAAGGCACACACAAGAGCAAAGTAATTACTGCTGTTTATTATTGTAACGGCAGCGATTGTTCTCGGCCTGTATGCATCCAGGGAGATGCTCTCATCCTAGTGGGGCTCGCAAGACCTTTTTACTGTTGTATGACGCGGTACTCGGGTCACCTGGGAAAAATCATCACAAAACCTATCGCCACTTCGGGTTGGCTCCTCGAGTGGTAGGGTTAGTATAGTTACCTATATAAAGGAATATTAGTGGATAAGGACGGGTCAGGTGGCACACTTGGGCTGTCCCTAACAATTGCTACAACAAATTGGTTACAAGGGGAAACTTGGTGATTGGCTGACTAAAATACTAAAATGTCGTCAATGAGGTGCCCCTCGTATTCTGTTTGGTTCCCTCATGAGCCCCCAAGCCTGGGACCATCGCCGTTCCCAGCTCGCAATGTACCTGGTACTGGCAACCATGTGCAACTATATGTTAGTCGTGGACAATGGACAAGTCTTGCTAGTGGCTGATGATCACGCCTTTCCCATCGGTGTAGCTGTCCAACTTGTCGCTTTGTTGTTGCAACCTGTTTCTCAGACGTGGGACCCCAGCGATTCTCTGTCTCATGGGCTTGGCATTTTATAAGTTTGGCTTGGTCACGTGTGGAGAGACCGTAGCTGGAGCAGAATCATGAGCATTTCATTTGTATTTCGGCTGTGAGGGGCGCTTGGCGGTGGCAGGTGTAACCTTCTCTCTCAGAGCACGGCATGTGGGTTGCAACATTGCAGCCTTGGCTGTAGGCTCACGTTGGGGCTCATTCTGCCTGGTCAGCACTTTGCTTCTCCGTTTTGGGAAGATTTCGTCTGAGAGGCTCCTGCATGGGGTCTCTTGCTTGCGGCCTATTCGGGCCTAGTTTCTGGGTGGCGGTATATGGCCCATAATATGAGGTCACAAGGTGACAGAGTGTCACAAGCGGCAGTAGATATATATATAGGATGGCGTCTCTATGGGGATAGGCAGCGAAAAAACATCTGCAAGCATGTATACACAAGTTCTTCTGGCATCTTGCATTTCTGCTGTGCTATAGGAGGCCTATGTGAAAAATAACAACAATGCATGTCCATGGGTGTTCCAGTCTGCTACGTTTTAGCACTGAGTATGTTCTTCGTGTAGGTTGGTGCGTGAGTGACCAGTTGCATGGTGGCACATGTGTTCTTGTCAGTTGGCTATGTCATCATGGCACCTCTAACGATGTTGATGTTTTGTGGTTGTTACTTTAGTCGAGCTGGTCCATGCCGCAGGCGTCGGCTTGACCAGGGCGTGCTTTTGGGCATGCTCCTCATGTGTGTGGGCCTTGGACACATGGTACCTTGTCGTCAGGTAAAGAAGTGAACGGGTCAAACACCTCGTGGGGGGTGTTTGGGCCGTGATCCTCTAGGCCAGGGTCTGGATGAGAATGGGGGAAGGTGCTTTCCCATTTTCCCACTGCAGTCCCCCCTCTGGTCGACTTGTCGACCACAAAATTATCCGCTCTTTTCTCTCCACGTACTCTCCATACGTTTGTTATTCCTGCTAGGTGTCCATACTGAGTCACATGGTCTTCAAACGACCAGTACATGTACACACATCCACCACCGGGTTTGCAGTAGACCCATTTTCCAACATAATTGTTCAGGTTCCTTGGGTTCTCTACCTTCACTGATGGTGGGTGCAAATCTGCTTCTAACATTTGCTTGCACAATCTCTCTCTTTCCTTAATTATTATATCTGTGTTTTTGTTGTCTTCTGCTGGCATCAGGGCATGCATGCCAATCATTTCATCAGTTCTGCGTGCTGTCCTCGCTTTCCACAATCTCAGTGCTAACAGGGCAGCCATACCCAATATTATGCATCCAGCTATTATCTTAAGTCCATCTGATAGCTATGATGGCATCCAAGACCATAGGTATGAAAACAATCTACCATCTCTCTTCACTCCCTTCGCTTCTTCGATCTTGGCGTGCATCTTGGCGAGTTGTGTTACTGCCTCAGAAAGAGTACCATTGTCTGTGTCGTTGGCAGAGTAAAATGTGCAACACAATCTTCCAATTTTTGCACAAACTCCCCCTTCCATTGCTGTAAGGAGATCCAGCACATATCTATTCTGGAGTGCTACCATCCGCACTGCCCTCAATTCTTATTTCATCTTGTTGAATCCATTGACGGTGGAGTTTATAGTCATCATTTGTTCCCAACTGGTTATCTGGAGCCACTTCACATTTGCATACGCCTGCAATCCTGGATTTATTGTAGAGGAAAAGAACATCGCCAATCTGCTGAATAGTCTGTGTCCTGGTGGAATGTCACTGAGAGCTGTTTCCGATCTTCCCCACAGGTAGTTCCCCGTCAGTGGTTCTCCTTGTCTTTTTACTCTTGACAATATTGTCATGCTGTTCTTTTCCTGTCCTCCTCCGAGCGTCGCTGGTCTTTTCTTCCTTTGAATCCCTTCGTCCACCTCAGTTATCATAACTGTTCTTTTGCAGTTGCTGTTCCTTCCAACATGAACTTCTCAGTTGTGTTGGTAACAAAGTATAGGTGCAGTTAGTGGGAGTATTGTTACTGGATCCTTGTCCTTCTCTAGCCATGTTACCAGTCCTGCGCTCTTTATCTATTCATTCTAACACTTGTTGTTTTCTTCATCCAATTTCATCACAGTTGCTTTTGTCAATGTTACCATATTGGTCCCCACAACCCCATCTGTCCATACTTCATTTGGGTACACATTACTAACAGGAGTCTTTTCCAGCACCCTAGTACTCCAGGAACTTCTCTTGCACACCATTCAGATGGTAGATAATTCAATGTTATTTCCTTTGTTTCCCCTTTGTCTGGTCCATCCGTCACATATTGGAGCCCTTGTGTTAGTTGCCAGTAGTAATTGTACATGGGAAATGTCTTGATGAAGTTATTTTCATACAAGTATGCGTCCCTCGTCTTCCACTGCATTATTGCCATTCTCCCTTGAAACCGTCCTTTTGTTTGGAACAGAGCAGGTATATCATGCACTCCACTTATGTTGCAGGTACTTCAGTAGCCACAAATGTTCTGGATGCGCTCATGGCATATGGGATCAATGAGCACACATAGCAGTTGTCCTTTGTTTGACCCCTTACCAATTTTGGATATGTGCTGATACCACATGTTATTTGAGACATGTGCGGACTCTGTAAGATATGTGTCCACCCCATTGTTAACAATAGTTATGCTACATTTAATCCTTTTCCCATTTACTGTTGTGTTACTTCTAGCACCCGATCCCATGCCTGTTGCAGCTGTGGTGGAGGGTTTGTTAGTGGGAGGTGCAGCCATGCTTTCGGAAGCATAGTGTGCCTGCCAGACAGTGGTAGCAAGTAGACTATTGATAAACAACAAGCCTATCATTTTTATTACAATAGCTAATATCACGGGCATTCTCCTCTTACCTGTGCTGCGGTCCTGCAGCTTGTTACTTTTGATGATATAGATGCCCGCCTGAAAATGTCTAAAAATAAGCATTAATTGTGTTTGTTTTTATTATTCAAGCTCTCCCTATCAGTAGTCGTTTAATGCCCAGGCGGAAAGTTGTTCCCACGCATACCTTAGCGTTCTATCTGTCAGGGCTGATAAGTGCTCGTGGAGATGTGGGAATGATTGCTCTATGGCCAAAATGAACGTGTTGTAATACACACGTATTTTCCTTTTCTTTAGATATTTTGGTCT
The DNA here is from genome assembly GCF_040938575.1 of Ambystoma mexicanum. Taxonomy (NCBI): domain Eukaryota; kingdom Metazoa; phylum Chordata; class Amphibia; order Caudata; family Ambystomatidae; genus Ambystoma; species Ambystoma mexicanum. Next base: position 1,041,991,901 of record NC_090934.1, on the reverse strand, counting down.
TTTTATAGCATATACAAATTGGTGTGACAGTGCTTCAGGGGTATCATCATCTATGGGCAGCATTTAGCCCTGGGCAAAACGTAAGTGTTAGTTGTTTCACTTGTCTTTATACAAAAACAGTTTTTTGCGGTACCTGCATGTGCGAGACAAAAAAGAAAGAAAACATGCATGTGTCTTCATAGTGTGGTGCAACTTGGCAGTTTGTTAGGCAATGTCCTTTATTTGGGTAGTGGCAGGAGCGGGGCTTGTCTTGTCGGGGATTGTTGGGGCAGTGTTTTTCTTACTCTTGTATCTCGTGACCATGGGGTGAGCTATGGGCAATTGTTCACTTTAGTCCTTGGAGGTGTTTGGTGTTTGGGAGGGGTCAGGGGCTGCGCTGTCATTGTCTTGTGTTGCTGTTGCTGCTTCGTTGGCCCTGTCAACGACGCAAGGGCGGGTCTGATCTTTGTAGGGCTTGATGTCATGCAAATGTGTCCACACGTTCTTATCTTGGAGTTTTACGGTTCTTTCCACCAGGTGGGGCTTTGTAAAACAGGGGCTATTCCACCAGCAATTGAAATTTCGCAGGAAGACACTGTCCCCCTCCTTTACAGTCCACTGTGTTACTTGTTCCTGCTCTTCTTCTGCTCTCTCTTCTTGTTGGGTGTTCTTCGACCTGCCCCGTGTCCGCTCGAGCTGTTGAGAGATAAAAGCAACACTAGTAACTAAGGAAGAGACATATTCATACATTTCTTCACCAAAAATAGTCTGGGATGCATGGCATTCTGTTATAGCCCTTGATAGAGGTGTCAGTGAAAGATGCATTTGGCGGCCGGTCACCACCTCATGGGGTGTGAGGTGGTGATCCGACCCCGTCCTGTTTCTTAACTCAAATAGTGCAAAGGGGAGGCAGTAGAGCCAGCTTTTCTCTGTTGATTGTTGTATTTTGGCTCTCTCTTCTTTTAGGAGGCTGTTGAGGCGTTCCCAAACACCATTCACCTGTGGGTGGTATGCACCTGCAAACTTGTGCTTGATACCAAGGAGTACAGTTATGTGTTGGAACATTTCATTGGCAAAGTGTGGGCCATTGTCAGAACGCAAAACTTCGCACACCCCCCACCTTGGGAACACCTCCCTCACCAGGAACTTTGCTGCCCTGAAGGCGTCAGCATGGGAGCATGGGCCGGCCTCAATCCACCCCGAAAATTGACATACTACCACAATCATGTATCTGTATCCTTGACATACTTTGATCATGTCAACATAGTCAATATGGAGGTGCAGGAAGGGTCCTTCCGGCCGGGGTATGACACCTTTTGTCAAGATCCACCATAAGAAAGGGGAAGAGAGGTCGACACTCTCCCCCGAACCACAGAATCCAAATGAAATAGACCCTCCCACTGTGGTTGGCACAGGTGCCTGGTACAGTAAACAAGACACCACAAAGCAGCCAGTGGGGGGAAGAGGGTTAGGGAGAGGTTGTGGACAGGTGGGGAAGTTTAGGAACACCGCATAGAGGGTTAGGGAAAACCTAGTTTGGATAGGACAGGGAACGTAACAGGAACAAACCCTACACTCCCTGAAACCTTGTAATACCCTCAGGGAGTAGCCCTGCCTTTGACATGTCCTTTTGCACTTCTTGAAACCCTTTAGTAATATACCTTGATACATGTACCACATTCATTCTCTAATAGCAACAACATACATAGCAAGCATGATGGAACATACAATTGGGAATGATCCCACTGTGATGAAACATAACACATGGCCCCAAGGGTAGGCGTAAGCAACACTTATAAACATGGATCATGACAGGAAAAAGAACATAGCACGTAAGCGTTTGATCATTCATCACTCCAGCCCGATGTTTTTTCTAAACCATAACTCTCAATTGCCACTTTATCAGCCCAAACCCTGAGAAGAAAGGCCAGGTATATATTGTCCCATCTGCAAAAGTGGTTACACAGTAATTGCGACTAATCAGTCCAGCTGCCATGCAATTGTGTTGTTTACACCGCAGTAATCCTGTATTCATTGAACCTGGCCCCTCCCCGTGCACAAGATACCCGCTCGGGCGCTCACACCAACAATCTCTTTAATTATCTTATGACCGGGAGGCTTGGGAGCTCTCCCGGACGCCGTATTGTGAGGCTCGTAACAGCGGCAGCCTTTACACCATTCCTCTCCTGATGCAACTCTCTGTAGCTTTCTGCCGCCGCCGCTCCTTAATACGGTTCTGTGAATCTCCTTCATTCCGCTGTCATGAAGAACACCCGCACACACAAAATAAGCCACATCTGCCGTGCGCCGAGGGCCCTTAATAAGCAGTTACTAATCACTGTAAGCTGGCCACATGTGCATAGAGCGGATTACTACACACTCCTCCCACGTGCTGCTGGGAAGTGTAATTTTGTTCACCAATTCCTATTTATTCAATCGGGGGCGCCTCCTAGGTCCTTGCCCTCCACTCCTACCCTTATTCCTGACACCTTTGATCACTTGCAGTTTATGACTGGATGTAAATTGTTGACAAGTAAGACAATTGCTAATGAAGTTTGCAACATGTGAATTTAGTTCAGGACAGAACCACCCCTCTTTTGTTCTTGCTCCAATCATCTCTTTTCCTGTGTGTGCGGGATGATGTAGTTGGGCCAAGGCTGTTTTCCACAGGGCCAGGGGAATCACTATTTTGCCTGTATTATTCTGTCGCCATAATGCATCTGTGGGGGACATTGTGCATCTCTTTTGACCCATAGCTCCATCTCTGCCATGGGTGCTGCTGCTTGTAATTACATTATTTGATTTTCAGGGATGTGGGTGTACCCATCCTTCAACAACATCTGTCTCGCCCTATCTCTCCCCTTATCTTTTCCTTTTTATGGGGGTCCATGTCTCACCAAAATACGCAGCATGTTTGGGATGTGCGTCTGCAGTTTCGTTACCTTTGGAAATGGGATCATCCCCATTTTTATGGGCCTGACACTTCACCAAGGCTATTTCTTCGGGACCTTTAATTACTTCAATTAATTCAGCATGTTGCACTGGGGTACCATCAGCTCTTCTGAACCCTCTTCGCTGCCACTTAATTAATCCTGAATGTACAGTTGACGTGACGTACGCACTGTCGGAATATATAGTTACTTTTTTTTCAATGCTTTCTTTCAATGCTAAAATTAGGGCCACTAATTCTGCTTCTTGGGCAGAGTAGTGTTGCGGTAACTGAACGCATTTCACTGGGACATATGTCAAATCCTCTGTCATTCTCACCACTGCTTCTCCTGTTCTGTGCACCCCATCACTCGGATCAATTGTTTAGGACCCATCAATGTACATTATCTCTCCCCCCCCCTCTAGCGTGTTTTCCTCAACCTTCCTTGTGCTGGAGTACATGTCAATGGCCTGTGTGCAATCCTGATTGTGGCTGCCGTCTTCCACTACCTCTGTTATGAACCTCCTTGGGTTCACGTTGTTGCATCTTACAATTGTTAATTCTGGCCTAGACAAAATTACTTCGTACCCTGACGCCCTCTGAGTGGTCAAAGTTGATTTCGATTTGTTCAGTATTGCAAAAAGGGCATGCTCTACGTACAGTGTGGTTGGACAGCCCATTGTTATGGAGGATGAATTTTCTACCCCAAAAGCTGCAGCAGCCAAACTCTGTTCGCATGGGAAGTGGCCTATCATTAGAGGATCTAGATGCCCACTGTATAATGCCACTGGTTTGTGTCCCATGCTAGTTTTCTGTGTCAGCACTGCCCTCATTACTTTTGAGCCACAATGTGAAAAGATGAAAAATTGTGCTTCGTAATTTGGGCTGGCTTGTACTGGTGCTGTGGATATGGCATGTTTTAGCTCCTGAAATTACTCTGTTATTTCTGTTGTTCACCTCAACTTCTTCTCCCCCATCTGCGCTTCTTTGAGGGCATCAAGCAGTGGTCCTATGTATGAGGTGTAATCAAACACCCAGGCCCTGCAGTAGTTGCACAGGCCCAAGAACAGCTGTAGCTCTCTCACTGTCTGTGGCTGTGGTGTGTTGGTTATGGCCTGTGCTCTTTGTGGTGCAATGTGCCTTCCATTTTGTGAAATGAGTAGGCCTATCTAGAGGACTTGTTCTTGACAGTACTGCAGCTTTTCCTTGTCTACCTTGTACCCTTTTTCTGCTACAACTGTGAGCATTTTGATGGAGTCTCTCCTGCACTTCTCTTCTGTGGTGCTGCAGATTATTATGTCATTTACATTTTGCAGCACCGTGCTTTCCATCTCAATGTTACCCAAATCCATTTGTATCACCCTGTTAAAGATGGATGGTGACTCGCAGTACCCTTGGGGCAGCCTTGTGTGTTTCCATTTTGTGTTGTGGTATGTGAAACTTGTCAAGTCCTGGGAGCCAGGTTGTAGAGGTATTGAGAATGCATTTTTTAGCTCAATCACGGTGAATCGTGAAGCCTCTGCTGGTATTCCACATAGTATAGTGGCTGGATTAGCCGCTATAGGGTATTCTGCTTTACCAATGTGGTTGAGGGGTCTTAAATCCTGGATAAAACACAAGACCCTCCTTTAGCCTTGCACACAGGGTACACAGCAGTGTTGCAAGGAGACTCTGATGGCACCAGTATACCTCTGTCTATTAGTGCTGAAATTTTTTCATATATTCCCTCATCTGCCTCTTTTGAGAGTGGGTATTGCTTCACTCTTGGCAGTATTGCTCCTTTTTTCAACTTTATTTTTACTCCTCCAATGCTTTTGATGCAGCCCACATCATATGGACTGGTGGTCCATAGAGATGCAGGTACTGATGCCAGATCCTCCTCATAAAATGGTAAAATGGTACAGCATTAGTGGCTGGTGCCTGTAGCTCCAGTGCTATCCTATGCGCTATGTCTCTGCATGTCACTGTCACCCAGATGTCGACGCTCATTTCAAATACCATCACCCCCTCACCATTATCATCCGAGAAGAGCTCCTCATCCGATAACTGGGTTAGTCGGCACCCCTCTGCTAGGGCTAATACTGCTCTCCAGGCTCTCCCCTCCCGGTCTTGGCCTTGTACTGCAATGTAGTCTTTTGTTGCCACAATGCTCTCAATGCTCAGTAATACCCTTGCCCCTTCTTTCTCGTTGGCTGGCGTTTCGGGTCTAAAAAAGGCAAGCTGCTGGCCTCCTCCAACTTTTCCCTTCAATTCCTGGTAGCCATGCTATTGTCATGGCTGTCCCACATTGGAGGAGGTCTCCATCTACTGGTTCAGCTCTGGCTACTGTTTTGCCGCAACAAGCATGTAGTATTTGTCGTGCTGTGAGCATGTTTATGCCTGGTGTGGAGCATATTATTCCCTTGTCAGTAAAGGAGATAGTCATATTCATTCTGCTCATGATGTCCCTACCTAGTATGTTTACTGGTGACTGTTTTGAGTATAGCAGTGGGAGGAACATATCGTGATCACCTTAAGATAAGGAGATGTTATCAGTGAAGGGAACCAACCCTCGAGCCCCAGAGAATCCTTGAGTGTTCATAGCTTCGCCTGACAGTTGAAACTTCCCCTCCCTTATGCATGACCTGCATGCATAAGGGAGGGGAAGTGGCCCCTGTATCAACTAAGAAGGAAACATTTTTGTTCACCTATCGTTACCTGTATGCATGGTTCCCCCGTAGGGTTAGGTGTTACTGATAGGATGTGACACATCAAGAACGTCTGTGAAATGTCCTACTGTGGGTTCAGTGACTGCCCATTTCCTGTGTATGGGTTGTGGCCCAGTTTTGTCACCTTCCCTAGCTGTGTCTGTGTTACAGGTGTGTCAGTGGATGTTATTGCATTGTCCTGTACTTGCGTGAGCAGCTGCACCATTTGGACATGCTGTTGTTGTTTTGCAATTGGCTGTGTTTGCGTTTATGTTTGTATGTGTGGTTGTGTTTGCAGTGCTTGTTGTTGTTGTTGTGACTGCTGCAGTGTCCCCTGCTGTTGGTAAACTTGCTGTTCCTCCATAGGCCCTTGCTGTCCCTTCTCCCCCAGCATTGGCTGTGCTGGTCTAATTCTGCATGTGCGTGACATGTGCCCCACCATCCCACATAACCAGCATGTCGGTGGTTCCCATGCTTGCCATTGAAGTCCCCCCATTTTGTCCTGGTATCCCTGTTGTCCTGGTTGGATGTAACCCCGGAACCCTCCCTCATGTTGTTGGGAGGGTGGGTCAAGTCCTCTCACTCTCATTTGTCCGCCCCTCCCTCTGTAGTTATTCAAGTACCCATTTCCCATTTGCATGTAGCCCCCTCTCGCGTACGTTGGTGGAGGTAGTTGTTGTGTCATTACCTGTGCTTGCTGCATTGGTGATACCTGTTGTATTGGGCTTTGTGTCACTGTGGTCTGTGTGGGGGCGGGTGCTGTTATCAGTGCTCCCTCCATGGCATATTTTGATAACTTTGTTTGAACCAATTTCGCTTCCTCTGCCTTTCTATCTTCCTCCTTTCTTTCATCTTTTCCTGCCACATCTTGCAGTAGTGCACTATTGTCAGTTGTATTTCTGGCCATGCTTTATCTTCCATCCCCACTAACGTCTTTAACTGTCTTTGTACTTACTACAGGAGTCCTTGTACTAATATGTGATAGACAATTGCTAATGTTTTGTCCCACGGTTCCCGCGTTTCCAAGCGCCACTTCTCCTGAATCTCATGGATGTAATCAACAGGATCTTCATTCTCACGCATCTTGCTTGAGGTAATTGCTCCTATATCTGATGTATCTGGGTATTGGACCCTCAATGCCTTCCAGAGCGCATGCCTGCAGTAGGCAAATGGAGCCCCATCATGTGCCATATCGTTTATTGTTACCCCTGGGAACCCCGCCCTTTTCCAGATGTCATCTGCAGCATCCCCAGGTATTGAAATCAGGAGGCCCTTCACATCTCCCACCGCTAATGTTTGCCCCGTAGTTTGTTTTTCCATCTCATATATCCACTTCCCAGTTCCAGCACTCAGTGATGGAAGCCTGCATTTTATATTTTCCTTAACGGCATGTTTCCAGGGGATATATTGTGGTCTGACTCCTCCCCTCTCTAGTAGTGGCATCAAATTGTATTCCATCTCCTCACCTCTTATCCTCCTGTGAGTGGTTATGTTAGTATATTGTTCACCTTCCTCCATATCTGTTAACTCTTCAATGTGGTCAATGTTACACGAGTTTACCCTCTCACCTGCTGCATCCTTCCTCCCCCCTTTTGTTACCTTTGTGTCCTATCGTTGATGTGCTTGCTTGTTCTTCCTGCCTGCGTCCTGTAAGGTCCCTAAGTCTGCCAACATATGAGGTGTGCACAGGGTTTGGTGTCAGCGGGCATGGTGTTGGTGCAGGTGTGGGTGTTGGTGGGTGTGGCGTTTTCCTAGTTGCCTCCCTTACCCTTGTTTCTCCTCGCTTTGTTGTCCCCGCCTCTCGCATGCCCATGGTGACTCGCAGTTAGTGCGCGTTATTTACAGTTTCTCTAAACTCTTCCTATTGCCATCTCTTGCACTTGTGCTCGAACCGTCCTCTTCCTCGCTGCAAAATCCATCTGGAAACGTCAACCCCCACTCTGTGCGTTTCCCTCCCACGGTCACTGTCCTTAAATCTATTAAATACTCATCTGTGCACTCACCTTCTTCAATCTCCGCTCCCTGTATTGATGTTGATGCCACCTCCTTGTCCTGGTGTGTGTACTTCCTTGCTCCATGTTCCACCCTTCTATCTCCTTTCTCCTCTTTCCTCTTTTCCACTACTTCGCCACCTATTTCCGCTTGTTTCCTGTGTAGTTCTTCCAATACCTCTGCACTTACCTTTGCTAATATCCTTTTCTCCTCTTCCTTTCTCCCCCATATTCCTCCTTCCCTTTTTAGTATGCTTTCTATTACCTTCGCTTCTTCATACTTCTGTGCGCTTTCAGATATAATCTTCTTTTTCCACAGTCCCATTTCCCTATCATTCTCTTCCTTCTCCTCCTCCTTCCTTCTCATCTCCCTGTTTTCTGCACGTGCCATTCTTTCTGCAATTGCCCTTATGCACTCTTCTTCCTTTTTCCTTTCTTCTGCTTGTTCCTTCATTCTCGTCATCTCTGCCGTATTTACCTTCGTGTCCTCCTGTCTCATCTGTGTTTCCTTCGCAAACTGCCTAATCAGCGAGCTTCGTATGTTCCTCAATTCCGCCAACCTTTCCTCCAGTATCTCTTCCTCCTCTTGCGAAAGTCGCCCTTCTCCCCCTTTACTTACCTTGTGTCCTGTTTGTGTGTCATCCTCCCCTTCCTTATTTACCATTCTCACTGCGTCCTCATCTTCCTTTGTTAGTGTTCCCTGGAGCTTCAGAAGCACCTGTGCTGCTACCCACTCATCTGGTCCAACGTTTACAAGATTCCCCAAGGCGCTCCTGTCGCCCCCCGTTCCTACCTGTGTTGTGGTGGAATCTACCGTACCTGCCGCCCCCAACCTTTTGTGGCAATGATCTCGGGGTGCGTATGGTGGGGAGCTGTATGCGGGGTTGGGGTATCCCTCAGCAAGCTGTCTGGCCGCTTCTCTGAGTTCTGTTATTGGGTACAACCCCCCTTCCTCCTCCTTCACTACCTTAGCCATCGGCATTTCCTCTGCCCCCTTCCTTTTTAACCTTTGCCTCTGCTACCGCAAATGATCCTTCTGCCTCCTCCTCGTTTTCTTCAGTGCTGGGCGGGTTCTGGGTTTTCTTACCCCTACCTCCTCCTGTCACCTTCTCTTCTTTTACCTCCTGTACTTCGTACACTCCTGGGGCCCCCGGTGTGCATCCCTGAAACATCTTCCACCTATCAAAAACCGCAAAGTGGTTTGCTATTTTTTTTCCTTTATAAGTGTTAATCAAGTACGTCAGTAGGTGATGTTGGGTGTATGTGTCAAAGCTGCCGCTGGACGGCCACAGTACCCTTATTTTGTTTTCAGTTCCTTGTGTCCATTTGATAATATATTGTATGATCTTTTCTCTATGTGGTAACAATGTCGCGCAAATGTGTTGGAGTGGTGTAGTTAAAGCGCTTGCTCTGAACCCCAACCCTGCTCCTGCACCCGAACCATAATACATTGCCATGTTACACTTTTACTTTTCTCAAAGTCAACCTTTTACCTGGCCCTATAAACTGGGGACTTTCGACTGTCCGCTGAAAGGGCAAGCAATTTCCAATGTTCCACTAGTATGTTTTGGTTCCTTTCTTTCCGATGTTACAACTATGGCCCCCTTCGGCCGTGGTGCACAAAGCCCCCTGCGGCTATGTGTCCTGTGTGGCGTGCCTTTGGGCTGCCCCACCTTCTTGTGCCTCCTGTACTCAGCACACTTTCAACTTTGATCCTTCTTTCCCCCGTCCCCGCTGTCTGCTCAGGCTGCTCCCTCTTCTTCTGCAACCCCCTTGTTGAACACTGCCGCGTTCTCCGTACACCACTGCCTCTCCCCCTTTACTCCTCCCCATTCGAGCACAGCTGGCGTTCTCCGTGCGCGGCCACCTTTCCCCCCCTTTTTTTCCCCTAACCTTTCGTACCCTCTATCCTCGACTACTGTCATGATGCCAACCCCTAGGGGACCCAGACCAAGTCCAGCAACCCCGGAAGCAGGCATCAAGTTATTCCAAGCAAGCCCAACAACCCCTGATAGGGGCTATTTGGGTGCTGTTCTGGCGTCTATGGTGCCAGGCTCATATGGAGAGTCAGTCCTGGCACCATAGGCACCAGGCTCATAGATTGAAACTTACCTGATGCAGACCATGCTGCAAACTTACCTGATGCAGACCATGCTGCAAGAGCTCCAAGCCAGAGGAGGTTTGGAAGTGACTACTTTACCTAGGGACTATTTTTTTTACTTGGGTGGGGCTGGGGAGGAATACTTACCTGGGACTACTTTGGAGGCTATTTAAACCACGCCCGAAGAGTAGCACACGCTTCGCGTTATTCTGCATCCAGCAGCGTAACGCTCAACGTGCCTGCAAGTGTGCATCCAGTCTTCTGTCATGCCCGCCTCGAGTCTGGAGCTCCTAGAAAAAGAGAGAAAGAAGGAGAAAAGGTTAGAACAAGAGCAATACCTTTGATCCTTACCTGATCCTGATTCCCGATTCGAGCTGGAAGAAGTTATTTTATGCGCGTCGCCTTGCCTGCTGCAGCGCCGTGCTGTACCCACTGACCTTCGCAGCATCTTCACATTCCACCGCATCCTTCTGCATGTTCCCGCCGCACTCCGGCAACTAAGGGGAACCAAGAACAGCAAGGTGAGTCAAGGGAATAAACAAGAGGCAATATTAGTTACCCCCCATAGACTTACCTGATTTTACCACAGGGGGTACGATACCTCTTCACGGGTCGGAACAGCTTCCGCAGCATCCTCGCCGAACCCCGGCCCCTAAGGGGAAACAAAAGGACAATAAGGTGAAACAAGGGACAAACAAGGGGAACCCTCCTCACCACAATACTTACCTTATTTTACCGCCAGAGGCATTATTTCCCGAGACTTTATACTTTCTCTCAGCGCCTGAATAAGGGAAAAGGCAACAGGGTACATACTGACATTATTTTATCGACCTGTGTTGGATAATACAAATCCTTACCTGAATATTACCAGTTGCCACGAGGAACTCTTCGCTAGGGTCAAGCTGCAACCTGCAAGGAATCGGACAAGAGTGAAAGTCAGACATTTGAACTCTTACGAACTACATACTTACGGCGTCTTGCCAGAAATCTCAGAGTCAATATTGTTCTGGAACTCACCAATTCCTTCGAGCCAGTGAAGCAACTGGTTATCTACGGGCCCCTGCGCTCAATGCAGGATGGAGAGCTCATCTGTCCAAACCATCAGGTAAGACTATAAGAGTGGACATCAAAGGTGATCAGTGGGGAGAACAGCGGGAGTGGGTGGGGGTTAACGCTCAACTCCACGGGTGGTTAATTCCCTTTCTCCATTTGCAGAAGAATATTCCTACGGGCCAAGCAAACGGAGCTAGGTGGGCAAGTCCAGTCCGTCATCTCGGCACTACGCATCACATTGGTGGAGACTGCAGCTGTCCAGTTCAGATTGACGCCCCAGTGGGAGCCAGGTGAGCGTAACAGAATGCGAAGCCTACCCACAAATTCCCACCCAGGCGTTATGGATACCTCAGAGCCTGACCAATTGGCCCAATTACTAGGGAAACTGAGGGCTGAAGTGCATTCCACCCGTCAAGAAACCAATGCTCTTAGGAGAGAACTGATTTTGTCAAAGGAGCAAACTGATGACCTTGCTAGGCAACTACTGCAAAGCCAGGCTGGACAAGCACCCCTACCAGGACCCGGGGGAAATGCAGCTCCTGTGTCATCGAGTAACCCTGTGAAAATAAACCTACCAGGAACTATTCCATTAGCTCCACCCGAACACTTTGCTGGGGATCCCAAAAGGTTTGCTGTGTTTATGAACCAATGCCACTTGCACTTTTAATGCAGACCTGGAGCCTTCCCAAACGATCAAGCCAAGGTAGCCTTTGTATTGTCATATCTCAGCGGCAGTGCAGCAGATTGGTCAATTCCACTAGTTACTCAGGATGACCCAATTCTTTGGGATTTTCAGGGCTTTCAAATGAACATGGAAAGACTATTTGCCCGGCACTCCCATAGACAGGCCCTGCATAACAAACTTTTGTCCCTACAACAGGGTAACAAGGACCTTCTATCGTACATCGTGACCTTTAATAGGTTGATAGTGGAAACTGGATGGCCTGAGGTAAAACGAATCACGTTATTTCATTGAGGGCTTCGAGGAGAACTTAACGATGTCTTGGCTCAAGTTGTGAACCCACCTCAAGACTGCGCTGAATATATAGACTTAGTGGTCCAGTTAGATCACAGACTTCAGAACAGAAAGGCTGATCGAGCCAGGTTTGAGAATCGGGTGTTGGTCAAAACCCACGCTAAGCCCAAAGGAGCAGATGCTTCAGAACCCATGCAAATCGGAGGGGTTAAAGGACCCTTAACCCAGAAGGAAAGAGAAAGGAGACACAGATGCAATTGTGTCTTTATTGTGGAACTTCTGGGCATTTTCTACGGAATTGCCCTGTAAAACCACCCAAGAAAGTGGTAGGAGCGGCTGATAAAAGCCATATGGAGTCAGACTCGGGAAACAACCATGTCCGAGAAGAGTAGAGGTCTGCTTGCCGAGCTTGAAGAAGGATAATCAGACCTCGCATTTCATCATACCAATGGTCCTCGTAGATCTAAGGCAACCATTGCGTATGCACGTAGTAAGGGCATACATAGATAGCGGGGCCATAGGAAACTATGTGGACTATGAATTGGCTTCCAGGATGAATCTACCTCTCTGCCGTAAAACCACCTCAGATGTCATCACCATAGTCGATGGAACTGAAATTGCCTCTGGGCCTGTAACTCATTCCATCGCAGAGATGACACTATTGGGTCAGGATGTGCATCGAGAGACTATTGTGTTGGATCTAATCAAAGCCCCAAAGTTCCAAATAATACTGGGGATACCTTGGTTAGAAAAACATAATCCTTGTATTGATTGGCGAGAGAAGAGAATAACCTTCCCGGATTGTGCACAAACCTGTTACCCGAAGAAAAATCTGAACGCAGGCCTGGCCACAGTAACCACAGCAGCAGTGCAACTTCCTCCAGAATATCAAGAATTCCAGGATGTCTTCCAAAAAGAACAGGCAAACACCTTACCACCCCACAGATCGTACGATTCTCAAATCGATCTCATACCCGGTGCCCAACCCCCTTGTAGCAGGATCTATGCCCTTACGGAACCTGAGAACCTTCGCCTATGACAATACTTAGACCAGTACCTTGCTAATGGCTTAATTCGCCCATCCAAGTCCCCTGCATCTTCAGCTTTGTTGTTCGTGCCCAAAAAGGAAGGAGACCTCAGAACGTGCATAGACTAACGCGCATTGAACCAGATAACTGTTAAGAACCGATACCCTTTGCCTCTGATTCCTGAACTACTAGACCAAGTGAAGGATGCTTGCATATACACTAAGTTAGATCTCCGGGGGGCATACCATCTCGTATGAGTAAAAGAGGGCGACGAATGGAAGACTGCTTTCCGCACTAAGTATGGGTTATTCGAATACCAGGTGATGCCCTGTGCAATGCACAGGCAGCCTTCCACTACTTTATGAACAATGTCCTTTGTGAACTCATTGACGTTTGTGTTGTCGTATATATCGATGATATTCTATTATACTCCTCTTCAGAATCTGACCATGTGAAGCACGTCCGAGCAGTCCTTGAAAAATTGCGCCAGCACAAACTATATACAAAACTGGAAAAATGCGTTTTTCATGCCACAGAAGTTGAATTCCTAGGGTTTATCCTGACCCCAAGAGGAGTCTGAATGGACTCACGAAAGGTGGACGCAATCCTTAAATGGCCATTACCAAGTTCAGTTAATGGAGTACAAAGCATGCGCGGCTTTGCCAATTTCTACTGCAGATTCATCCCGGATTTTTCACATGTTGTACATCCCATCACAGCACTCTTGCGAAGAAATAAACGCTTTATGTGGACTGAAGAAGCTGAAAATGCCTTCCAAGAGCTGAAAGCGGAATTCACGTCTGCACCTGTATTAAAGCACCCGCGCCCTGAACTTCCATACATAGTGGAAACGGATGCATCCAGTCTAGCCATGGGAGCTGTCCTGTCCCAAAAGGACCCTGAAACTGGCCAGCTTCACCCAGTAGCATTTAGGTCCAGAAAGTTCTCGGCACCCAAGTTAAACTATGCGGTTACCGACAAGGAGTTATTAGCCATTAAATCCGCCTTCAAGGCTTGGCGGCACTATCTTCTCAGTGCCAGGCATACCATTACTGTGATCACCGATCACCGGAACTTACAGTATTGAAAGACAATTGTCACGCTAACTCCGATGGGCATTGTTCTTTGCCGAGTTCGATTTTGTGATAACCTATCGACCAGGTTGCAAGAACGGTAAAGCAGACGCCTTATCCCGAATAGGGATGGGAGAGGCAGAAGCGAACCCAGAACCAGTACCTATAATTTCCGAAACAAAGGATTCTTGGCATGACTTCTCTACAGACACTAGAGGACATTCAGGTAAAGATCCAGCAACTCTTTGATCCTACAGCCCTGCAAGACTGGGTTAAGAAAGGCCCAGACTACTCTGTCACCAATGACCTGCCTTATTACCAAGGGCGGCTATTTCTGCCACACAAGGAACTACACAAGGAACTACAAGAGCTAGTTATTTCCCGTTATCATGATACCCTAATGGAGGGGGGCCCAGGTATTGCAAAAACTGAAGCTAAAATTAAGAGACAATTCTGGTGGCCCACCTGGCGAAAGCATATTAAATCATTTGTGATGTCTTGTGGCATTTGCGCCCATAACAAAAGTCAGAAGAAAAAACCAGCTGGACTCTTAGACATTCCACCTACAACATGGCACACCTTATCGTTAGACTTTATTACTGATCTACCCCCATGCAATGGATTTAACACCATTCTAGTTATTGTGGATCTTTTTTCCAAGATGGCCCACTTTATTCCTTTAAAGGGATTACCTTCAGCTTCAATCCTGGACAAGGAATTCCTCAAACTTTGTTCGCATACACGGATTTCCGTCCGTATTAGTCTCTGACCGGGGCAGTCAATTTCATTTCACATTTTTGGAAAACATGTTGTCTATTGGCGCAAATCGATGTGAGGTTATCGATCAGTCACCACCCCCAAACCAATGGTCAAACGGAGAGGACCAACCAGACTCTCGAACAATATCTGCGTTGTATGTTACATCAGACTGAGAGCAATTGGAAAGACATTCTTTGGATCGCCGAACATGCATACAATAATTCAATACATTCTGGAACTGGACAAAGCCCCTTTTATAGCTTATATGGGCACAATCCTCAAACCGCAGATCTTGACTCACCCCAACACTTAGAAATTCCCGCAGTGGACCATCTGCATGCTACGATTACACAAGCCTTTAAGGAAGCGACAGCACATTTAAAACAGGTGAAAGAAAAATACAAGAAAGATGCTGATCGGCATAGAAGTGACACTCCACAATACCAGATAGGGGACCAAGTATGGTTAGCCACAAAACACATACCCCTAAAGGGAACACGGACCTTTAACCCCAGATATTTGGGACCTTACTCTATTAAGGCCATTATCAACCCGGTGGCTGTCAAGCTGGACTTACCTGCTAATATGCAAATTCACCCCGTCTTTCATGTGTCACTTTTGAAGCCAGTGCAACCAGGAACAAGACTAACCAAGCCACCAGACCCCATCCTTGTAGACAGGGAACCCGAATTTGAGGTTAAAAACATCCTGGACTCCAAGCTGATAAAGTAAAAACTTTTTTATTTAATAGACTGGAAAGGTTACCGACCACAGGAAAGGTCATGGGAACCTAGTGACCACGTTCATGCACCCCGATTGGTGAAAAAATTCCACGGGAATTTCCCAGACAAACTGAAACCACAGGGAAGAATGACTTTAGGAGGGGCCTTGGGGGGGAGTGTGGTCATGATGCCTAACCCCGGGGACCCTGACCAAGTCCAGCAACCCCGGAAGTAGGCATCAAGTTATTCCAAGCAAGCCCAACAACCCCTGCTAGGGGCTATTTGGGAGCAGTCCTGGTGTCTATGGTTCCAGGCTCATATGGAGAGTCAGTCCTGGTGCCATAGGCTCCAGGCTCATAGATTGAAACTTACCTCATGCAGACCATGATGCAAACTCACCTGATGCAGACCATGCTGCAAGAGCTCCAAGCCAAAGGAGGCTTGGAAGGGACTACTTTACCTAGGGACTATTTATTTACCCAGGTGGGGCTGGGGAGGAATACTTACCTGGGACTACTTTGGAGGCTATTTAAACCACGCCCGAAGAGCAGCACACGCTTCGTGTTATTCTGCATCCAGCAGCATAACTCCCACCGTGCCTCGTCCGCCTCGAATCTGGAGCTCCTAGAAAAAGGGAGAAAGAAGGAGAAAAGGTTAGAACAAGAGCAATACCTTTGATCCTTACCTGAATTCCCGATCCACTGCGCCTTTGAGCTGGAAGAAAGAAGTTATTTTATGCGCGTCGCCTCGCCTGCTGCAGCGCCGCGCTGTACTCACCGGCCTTCGCAGCATCTTCACATTCCACCGCATCCTTCTGCATGTTCCCGCCGCACTCCGGCACCTAAGGGGAACACAAGAACAGCAAGGTGAGCCAAGGGAATAAACAAGAGGCAATATTAGTTACCCCCCATAGACTTACCTGATTTTACCACCGGGGGTACTATACCTCTTCACGGGTCGGCGCAGCTTCCGCAGCATCCTCGCCGAACCCCTGCCCCTAAGGGGAAACAAAAGGACAGCAAGGTGAAACAAGGGACAAACAAGGGGAAACCTCCTCACCACAATAGACTTAATTTTACCGCCGGAGGCATTATTCCCCGAGACTTTATACTTTCTCTCAGAGCCTGAATAAGGGAAAAGGCGACAGGTACTGACATTGTTTTATCGAACTGTGTTGGCTAATACAAATCCTTTCCTGAATATTACCAGTTGCCACGAGGAACTCTTCGCTAGGGTCAAGCTGCAACCTGCATGGAATCGGACAAGAGTGAAAGTCAGACATTTGAACTCTTACGAACTACATACTTACAGCGTCTTGCCAGAAATCTCAGAGTCAATATTGTTCTGGAACTCACCAATTCCTTCGAGCCAGTGAAGCAACTGGTTATCTACGGGCCCCTGCGCTCAATGCAGGATGGAGAGCTCATCTTTCCAAACCATCAGGTGAGACTATAAGAGGGGACATCAAAGGTGAACAGTGGGGAAAACAGCAGGAGTGGATGGGGGTTAACGCTCAACTCCACGGGTGGTTAATTCCCTTTCTCCATTTGCAGAAGAATATTCCTACGGGCCAAGCAAAAGAAGCTAGGTGGGCCAGTCCAGTCCGCCATCTCGGCACTATGCGTCACATTGGTGGAGACTGCAGCTGTCCAGTTCAGATCGACGCCCCTATGGGAGCCAGGTGAGCGTAACAACCACCCCCGGATTAATGCGAGATGGTCACGGTGTCCTATACAAACCCTATGGGTGACATCACCAACCTCTACAAGACACTGTAAGTACGTACAACTTTACAACCTTATTAACATGTGCTATCTTTTACACTTGTACCCCCATTAGCCCCACATCTGTCTTCCCACTTCATCTGGAGTGGAGAAATAAACAACAATCTGCTTAATATAATCGGACTGCGCACGGTGCGTCGCCACGTGTGTGACACGCCCCCTTTTCAGAGGAGCTTAACCAGCCAATTATCTTCTACTCTAAGGAAACAATCTAGCTACCTCCTGCGGAAAAACTTCATCTTCTTAACAAGCTTCAACACTCAATTAGTAGGGATCCTCATCTACTTATTGATCTACAACGTCAACTCATAGGAAAGCTACACCCCCCTCTTACACAGGTGTCCACGATCTTAAACCAATCCACTCCTTCTAACAGATGTACGTGGGTGCCCAGGGCCCCACCCAATTCTCTTTGTGATGCTGTAAGGGACGGCCCAATTCTCTTTGTGATGCTGTAAGGGACGGCCCTCGTGCCTGTCCCGCTACACTGCACCCCTCTGTCGCTGATCAGTCAAAATCAATTTCCACACACTTCTACAACCACCCGCCTCCCTCTTTACAATTCCTCCGCCCTCCCACACAACATTACATTGCTAGTTGGGTGTGCCATACTCACCACGTCCTCGTGAGCCGGGGCCGCTCGACTGCCCCTCCAAAGCAGCTCACCATCTCCCCTCATCTGGACCACGTCTGGACACTCACCAACCGCGGGCGGGATACTTCTCAAGCTGGCTCCCGATGGCCAATATCGGATTGCGCTGTCCGGTCTTCTCGCAGTTCCGCGATGGTCCTGTATTCCTCAAAAGGGGGCAATGGCAGAGGGAGCCGCGCTGCCGGGTTACCTCGTTGCAAGAGGCTTGGTAGTGATGCCCTTAGGTTAGATAGACCTCAAACAGATCTCAGCAGTGCCTCCAACTTGTCGGGGGCCAGGGGCCGGTAGAGCCGTCCGCAGACCTCCAGAGCTGGGGAGGCCCTAACTCCTCCCACGTACCCAAAGGAGTATATGGCACACACAAGAGCAAAGTAATTACTGCTGTTTATTATAGTAACGGCAGGGATTGTTCTCGGCCTGTATGCATCCGGGTAGACACTCTCATCCTAGTGGGCTTGCAGGCCCTTTTTACCGTAGTATGATGCGCTACTCGCGTCACCTGGGAAAAATCATCACAAAACCTACCGCCACTTCGGGTTGGCTCCCTGAGTGGTAGGGTTAGTATAGTTACCTATATAAAGGAATATTAGTAGATAAGGACGGGTCAGGTGGCACACTTGGGCTGTCCCTAACAATTGCTACAACAAATTGGTTACAAGGGGACACTTGGTGATTGGCTAACTAAAATGGCATCAATGAGGTGCCCCTCGTATTCTGATTGGTTCCCTCGCGAGCCCCCAAGCCTGGGACCATCGCAGTTTCCAGCTCGGAATGTACCTGGTACTGGCAACAATGTGCAACTATGGGTTAGTGGTGGACAAAGGACAGGTCTTGCTAGTGGCTGGGATCATGCCTTTCCCATCCGTGTAGGTGTCCAACTTGTCGCTTCATTGTTGCAACCTGTGTCTCAGACGTGGGACCCTGGCGATTCTCTGTCTCATGGGCTTGGCATTTTGTCAGTTCGGCTTGGTCACGTGTGGAGAGACCGTAGCTGGAGCAGAATTATGAGCATTTGATTTGTATTACGGCTGTGAGGGGTGCTTGGCGGCGGCAGGTGTAACTTTGGCTCTGAGAGCACGGCATGTGGGTTGAAACATTGCGGCCTTGGCTGTAGGCTCATGTTGGGGCTCGTTCTGCGTGGTCAGCACTTTGCTTCTCCCTTTTGGGAAGATTTTATCTGAGAGGCGCCTGCCTGGGGACTCTTGCTTGCGGCCTACTCGGGCCTAGTTTCTAGGTGGCGGTATATGACCCATAATATGAAGTCACGAGGTGACAGAGTGTCACAAGCGGCAATAGATATAAATAGGATGGCGTCCCTATGGGGATAGGTAGCGAAAAAGCATCTGCAAGCATGTATACACAAGTTCTTCCGGCATCTTGCGTTTCTGCTGGGCTGTAGGAGGCCTATGTGAAAAATAACAACAATGCATGTCCGTGGGTGTTCTAGTCCGCTACGTCTTAGCACTGAGTATGTTCTTCGTGTAGGTTGGTGCGTGAGTGACCAGTGTGCATGGTGGCACATGTGTTCTTGTCAGTTGGCTATGTCGTCATGGCATCTCTAACAATGTTGATGTTTTGTGGTTGTTACTATAGTCGAGCTGGTCCATGCCGCAGGTGTCGGCTTGACCAGGGAGTGCTATTGGGCATGCTCCTCGTGTGTGTGGGTCGTGGACACATGGTACCTTGTCATCAGGTAAAGAAGTGAATGGGTCAAACTCCACTCGCGGGGGCGGGTTGGGCCGTGATCCTCTAGGCCAGGGTCTGGATGAGAATGGGGGGAAGGTGCTTTCCCATGTTCCCACTTCACCATAACTTGCACCACCTCCATGCACTGCTAAGACTAACCCCCAGAACATCAATGATGACATCACAAATGTCATTGATGACATAACCGATGACATCACATATGAAATTATTTTTGATAAAAATTCTCGAAAAGGTGTTGTTTTTATAATGTTGGTAACAAGATGTCAGGTAAGATCGGGAGACCTATCATGGACTACATAATCTATTAAAGAATGTACTCATCTAAACAACATTGTAATGGAGTGTTGTTGTTAATACAGGAACCTAATCATACATACAGCATGCACCATAGAAGTACAACATTTAGAATCTTGGAATTTTTGAGAGTACAATAATGAATGCTACCTTATCAGGATTATGAGTAATGTTAAACATATAATAACCAGCTAACAATTAAAGACTTACTACACATTTGTGCTAGTACAAGACTCACAATGCATACAAATCAGGGGCACATACAGGGAAACTAAAGTAAGTAAGAAAGAAATAGCATCATCAGAAAATGTTAATAACATTAAGGTTTATCTTCATTTATACAAATGAATTGAGTGTTTGAGGCCTGCATATTGCCCCATGTATATGCACCATGACCTGAGACCAAACCCTAAGGAAAATACTTTTTTAGAAAATATGACAAGGTTAATGTCTAAATATACCGCACCTTTGAATTTTAATATTCTGACTGTCAGTGAACAAAACCACCTGGCCTAGATATGTCAGTGAACAAAATCAAGTTGCCTAGATATGTGATGTCAACAGTGATGTCATCAATGACATGTGTGATGTCATCTTTGTTGTCCTGGGTGTTAGTCTTAGCAGTGCACGGTGGTGGCACGAGTTATGGCTGCCTATATTCACTGAAAACACTTTGTTAAAGGGACGTTATGGTTCAGTTGCACTAACAAAAAAAACCATGAAATTCACTGAAAAACATTGTAAAACTGACATTTTGGTTAAGTTCCACTATCAAAAACCCATGAAAATCAGTGAAAAAATGTTGTTAAAGGGACATTATGGTTACAAGTAAAAGTGAAAAACCCTTGAAATTTGCCCGTTATGGTACACTTAGCAACCATACCTTCATGCACTGCTAAGACTAGCACCCAGGGTATCAAAGATGACATCACAAATGTCATTGATGACATCACCAATGACATCACATATGAAATTAATTGTGATATACAGTCTCTAAAAGAGGTTGAGCTTATAATGTTAGTAACACGATGTGAGAGGTGATTGGGAGATCCATCATGAACTACTTAATGTATGAAAGAATGCACACAACTGAACAGAACATAACATTACAGTCTAGCAGGTGTATGCTAAAAATGTCCATTTGCGACAAAAGCATAGAACATATTTGTTGGGTTGTGAGAGATGTCCCATACATCTTTTACTTAGGCAGTGACATACTCAATGATTTGCAATTAATTTGGACCTAATTAATAACAAACTCTGGTCCCGACTGGGGGGTAACCTGAGAAAGCATTCCGGTCAGCTCAATTGCTGCCATATGTGGTTGAAGTTCAAGTGAGAGAAGAGGTTACCATCCCAGTACAGGTGCGACAATGTACAATTCACCTAAAAATTAAGCGAGGACAGAACCTTCAAAACCAGGATGCCAATGTACTTTTGAATTATTATCTCCAACAACAAGGTTTGTATTTACATCAGACACCCCTAGTTGACCTACAACACAAAACCATTTGAATATTAGTGGATAAGGGTGACCCTCGAAGTATTACTTGGGGCGCAGACACATTTATTGGAATGGCGGTTGATGCCCAACCATATTCTTTTAATGTTATATAATGACAACCTTGGCAATTCGAAATGTCTGCTATAATTTTAATGATGGGATCCCTACAGAAAAAATGTTCACCAGGAAAGGGGGCAATTTTCTGCCCTTATGGTGGGGAATAGGTGACCTCTGACCTCTGGAAGGATGAGGTGGTATTCTGAGTCCACATTGATACCTAACATCCTTGGAACCACCTGTCCAGGCCAACACCATCACAAGAGATATCCCCACCCAACTGGAGGATACTGCTGAAATTGCCAAGCCTGAGGTCTTTCCAGGCTTTGAGCAGATGGTTGAAGGACAAATCAATCTTGCTGCTGCCTGTGAGACAGAGGTGCAAAAACAGGAGCTGAAACAGGTGTTTCTAGATTTTCAGGATATATTTGCAGTGGATTAATATGACTGTGGACGCACAGAGATAAATGCAACACCATACCCACGGACCCCGAGATGGCTCCAGTATTTGTGAAGCAATACTAGTTACCTTTTGCGTCCATGCATGGAGTCACTCAAGGAGAATTTTAAAAACATAGAATCCCATGGGATAATTCATCCAATACACAGTACCTTTTAACAACTTGGTACTGGGGATATTCCAACCCAATGGCCAATGGAGACTTTGCTCAGACCTAAAGAAGTTAAATAAACGGGTCCACATGTCAAGATGGCCCCTTTGCTATATCGATCAGGTACTGGCCCAGATGCAGGGGTCAAAAGTGTATACCGCCATTGACCTAACCAACAGTTACTAGAGAGTACCCGTGAGTAGGGAAGACCAGTATAAGCTTGTCTTTACCTTTGGGGGGCGTAATATACTTGGACCCAAACCCCAAATGGATACATACACTCTGGCAATGAATTTAACATCTTTCTACATAAGGCGTTGTCCGATTTGGGTCAAAGGGGAAACCTGGCCTATGTAGATGATATCTTAATCAAGAGCTCAACCGTGGAGGGACATATTGTGGAAATATGCTATGTTCTGACCCAGTTGCAGAAAGCCCGAACCTTCACTAATGGTAAACCACATCTTCTCTCATTTTGGACTTCCCCAAAGGTTTGAGTCAGACCGAGGAAGTAATTTTACCAGCGAGGTGATGACTAAGATGTGGTAGGGGTAAAGAGAAAACTCCACATTGCCTACCACCCAGCCATGAGTGGGGAGTTGTTAGATACAATAAAACTATTTTGGGCATCTTGAAGAAGTTCGTGGTGGACTCTGAACCAAGCTGGGACATCTGACTACTGATTGTCCTAATGGCCATTAGGTCCACAACGTCTTCTGCAACCAAACTTTCTCCATTTGAGCTAATAACTGGATATAAAATGGTGCTAGCTCAGCATCTGCTCTAGAGAACTCAAGAGCAGATCCTGATCAACGTGTCCACTATCCATGAGTACATTGAGAATTTAAGGAAACACCATCAGCACGCTTTTGCTTATGATCAGCAAAATTTTATAAAGTCGGCAGAAGGAATGAAAGCCTATTATGAATTTAAAACTACCAAGAAGGAGTGTGATGTAGGAGACAGGGTCTACCTGTACAATTTCCAAAGGAACCAGACCGAGGAGGGAGGATCCTCCAATCTTGGCATGGGGACTTTGAAATTGTCGATAAAATCTCACCTGTCACCTATAAGATCTGCATCCCTAAAGGAAAACATACGGAAGAGAAATGAGTTCATATAAATCAGTTGAAGAGCTGTCACTGCAGACAGATTTTGCCATTTATTGAAGAGCCCAGTGCGGTTAGGTCCCAGTAATCATCTGAAGAATGAAAGGAAAGGATGGAAACCTGGATGGAGAATATCGTACAATTACAGGTAGTAAAGGAATGTATACTCAGAAATAATGTATAACAATCAGGATAAAAGAAAATAATATGTGTAGACCTGTTCATGTAAGGGAAATATATTTCGATGTGTTGTGTGATGCTGTTTTGTTTTTCTAATTGTATGACTATTTACCTGGGAAAGAAGTACTGTGTGAAATACTTAACCTTTCTTTTATTCTCTGCAGACTCAATAACTCCTTACCTTCACAGCCTGGGGTTAGGAGGTTCCAAAAAGGGAGGGGTTCCACAACCAAACTCGAAAATCCAAAATGAGCGGAGTGCAGACTAGAGTGCCACTTCCTCAGGACAGGAAAAGATCATACGTGCTCCAATGAGGAAATTCATGGAATGAGCCAAAGCATAAAGAAAACAAAAACTCCACTCTCCCTTGCTCTTTTCTACAAGTCAACCGAGTCAAAGACCCAGCTGCGACTTGTGGGGTGAAAACACAGCCTCAGAGTGACATAGATGGAGAGGCCATGCTAGGCCCCAATTGTGAGAGTGAAGCAGGTACAAAACCGTGATTTTCTACATAAATCCTATTTAAATGGAAAGAAATTGGTCTAGCCAACTCCACTAAAATGGACAGGTGCACAAGTGAAGGGAAATGTACTTGAAAGCATATATCTGATGGATATGCCCAATGAACAAGAAATAACATGTTGTGCTGCAGATGCTGACTTCGTGTAAACTGGGAAAAGGCCCCTTTTTGACAGATTCAAAACTGAGGCAGTACACATGGGAAAATATACATTGAAATGCTAGGCATGTGAAAAATACTAAGGAGGAATGTGCCTTACATTTAAAAAGTGAAGCCAAATGACATATTTCAGAGAAATACACTTACTTTTCACAGATAAACTGACATTCGAATGGAGAGGCCCACTTGCTGAATTTTCTATATAACTGTGGTTTGTTTGAATAATGCCAACAGTGAACTTGTATCTGTCCAAACTCTATGTAAAGAAAGATTGTATGATAAACAACATGCCCAGATATAATGTTAAATATTACATGTAAGCACATAGTGTCGATTTAAAGCTGTATTTTCTGAATTATGGATGCAGGTGGCCTTTTCCTCACTGAAATGAAAGGTCTGTGCCTTTTGAAAATGTGAAATCAAGATGTGGGCCTGCCTCCCCAGGAAAAGCAGGCCTGGTTCAGTTAGAAATACAAATAAATAACAGAGAATTAGATCCACATTTTGGGAGTTGTCGATAATACAGCCAGCAGAAATGACCTTTACGGTCAGGTGTCCCCATTAACTGTGCATTAGTGGCCAAGAGAAATGACCTTTTCAGGGCTGACTCGACCTCAAGAAATGGCTTCAAAGCCACTGATGAATGATCAGTAATTGTGTATGAAACAGACATCACTGATAAGCAGGTCGTGTCAGGTGACGATGGAGAAATGAAACCTAAGAATAGGTGGGGGCTATGTGAATCTGAGGGGCATAGGTAAAGCACTGCCATTGATTAACATTGGGCACGTTTTTCCTGAATAAAAAGAGAATCACGTGTCCCAGTGAGCTCATCCCACACTCATATTAAAGGGGATAAGAAGCATGTTGGTATCATGTAAATATGAATCCTGTGTTATGTAGACAATTTGAGTTAGGAAGACAATAATGATTCTGGACTACTCATAATTTAGTGTGATGATAGTTTATGGAAGTAAGGTTTGAATCATGAACGGTCAGGAGCTGTCTCAGCTCAGGAGTAAATCGATAGAAACTGTAGTTCCTCCCAGGAAGGGTGTGCCCAGATATGAATAGTATTTCCCAACTCACCATAAAATATAGACCTGATATATATATGCTTTTTTGTGAAAAATGAGGGTAGCTTCCATGTTGTATGATTTTTAGGAACACTAAAAGTTAAACCCACTTGTCATTTTGGGATGATGACTCTTTCTTCTCCCTTAGCCTCCATCATCCACACCTCCCAAATCCTTGTCCAATCAACAGGCAGTGGACATATTGGGGATGGGGAGGGAGAGAGCAGGCCAATCCATAGCATAGCAATTATATTAATAATGTAGTGTCACCAGCCCTATAAGTGATCAGTTTTCAATCTGAGACAGATCTTTCTTTGACTGTTTGACTCTTGGGACCTTTCTTTGGACTTTAGATGTTTCCTGAACTTTCCCACTCTGTTGCCGGAGGTAGTCCCTTCTGGACTCTTGCAAGGAACAACTAGCAGAGAGACAGGGAGCTACCAAGCCCTTAAACATTTCATGGGAGACAGAAACTGTGAGACTTTTGAGGAGCCAGAGGAAGTCTGGGTACTGGGGACGACCCTTGACCGAAGCCTTTGCCCATATCTGTGCTGTCCTCGGAGGAGCCCTGCTGTTTCCCTGAATGTCCCATAAACAATGCCTCCCATGTAAGTAGATTAATCCAAATGCCAGCAAAAGTGTGGGGGGGTCTGCAGCCTTAATCTCCAATTCACATAGCGGGTAGGAGGTGGAAATGGGGAGACCCATGGCACATTTTATTATATCTAACTCAAATTAATTCCACTCTACAAAATCTCCCTCTACAAATTGAATTGTGTTGGGGACTGCCTGCCTTAATCCTTTCTTAATGCCGTAACCATAAAACGCTGCCTTTCAAGTGCATGAAGAGTGTGCAAAACAACATTTCTCCTGTATGTACTTGCATCCCAAAATGATGTTCCCAAGCCCCTGTAATTATGCAAATATAAAGCACAAAACAATGTTCCTATTGAGTTCCTTTCCTGAACTATGCCTTTCAAATAAAAAGACCAAACTAATTTTTCATGGTGTCTATTTTTCAAACCATGCCTGTCAAATAAAAAGCCCAAAACAATGTTTTCATTTGGCTATTTTTCAAAACTTGCCTTTTTAATTAAAATCCAAAACGATGTTGCTACTTTTTTCCCGCTCTCTGTACCTTGCCTTCAAATTAAGGGGTTAAATATAACTGATGCCTCGGGGTAGGGTTTGCTGGGAGAGAAGAGTATTTGTGATAACTCAAGCAATAACTGTGGGGTTGTTTCAAATTTCATAATTGTTAATGTGCAAGAAATCCTCTGTGTGTTTTGATGTAAAGTCTTTAAATTAAACATGTGTGTTGTAGTACCTGTAAGTTCATTAGAAATACAAGTCAGTCAATTGGTGCAAGAAATTTTAATTTGGGATATTGTGTTGTGCCACGGCGTTTGTGGGTGATGTTTTGGTTGTTTTATTGTTCTTGGTCAAAGATTACATAAATATATATTTTACTGTACACCGGCCTGGTTAATAGCTCATTGGTGGTACAGAGGGTATTTACTAGGGTGGTGCGAGATAGGTTGGAGGCCTCACTAAAATAGAATCTGTATAAGCGCTTTGGGTGTGTGCCACATTGCTTGCAGGGGAAAGGAACTCCCTGAGTTGAGAGTGACTGCCTAATAAATCGTGACAATTATATTGTGTTATAAATGAAAAACTAACGTGTACAAATTTGAAATAAACATTTGTACAAAAAGGTATATTTGGGGCAGTAGATAAAAGTAGCGTTGTTTTATCGAAATGTGTTTGTTTGTTGGTTAATGGGTAGAACATTTTCTGTTCTCCCCTGTGCTTCTGGACTTTGTGAAGGTTATCTTCTGTCTGTCGGCTACTGTACTGTCCGTGGACTCTACAGCTGCTACAATGGGGGTGAGAAGAATATGAGGAACTTGTAACAAATGAAGGGTGCACTGGTAAAAACCCATGAAATTGAGTGAAAAAACGTTGTTAAAGTGACGTTATGGTTACAATTAAAACCGAACACCATAAGAAATTCACCAGCTATGGTAAACTAAGAAACCATAATTCATGCCACGACCATGCACTGTTAAGACTAACACCCAGGACATCAAAGATGGCATCACAATGATATCACATAAAGAAGGGGTTGTGTTTAAAATGTTGGTAACAAGATGTCAGGTGTGATCGGGTAACCTATCATGAACTACCTAATGTATTAAAGAATGTACTCATCGAAACAAAACATGATATTGGAGTGTTGTTAATACAGGAACCTAAACATTCATACACATACGCAATGGCCGCACCATGCACCATTGAAGTACAATATTTTTAATCTGGTCATTTCGGATAGTAAAATAATGAATGCTACTTTATCACAGTTTTGAGCAATGTTAAACATGGAATAAATAGCTAACAATTCAATAATTACTACACACTTCTGTTAGTACAAAGAATTCACATGAAGACCCAGAATGCATACAAATGAAAGGCACATACAGGGAAACTAGAGTGAGGAAGAAAGAAACAACGGCACCAGAAAAAGTCAATAACATTAAAGTTCATCACTGTGTATACAAATGAATTGTGTGTTCGAGGCCCGGTTATTGACCCGTGTATGTGTGCCATGAGCTGACACACCAAACCCTAATGAAAGTACTTTAATAACATATGACAATGTTAACGTCTAAATATATAGCACCTTTTAAATGTTCATATTCTGACTGTCACTGAACAAAGCCACCTGGCCTACGTATGTCAGTGAACAAAAACAAGTGCCCATGATGCACCTGCGTGAAGAGACCGAGGAGAAAAGTCTGAGTACCAAAAGTCTGATTTTTTTTTTATTTGTTTGCATATATATTTGTGGGGGGAGATCCCGCACAGCCCCCGCACCTTATACCTATACATTTTCTATGAACTTTACCCCCCAACATATACGTATGCGAACAAATGGGGGTCAGTCTTTTGGTACTCTGAATTGTTTGCCGTGGTAATTTTGTCCTATTCCCCCATAATATGTGATGTCATCAGTAATGTCATCAATGACATTTGTGATGTCATCTTTGACCTCCTGGGTGTTAGTGTTAGCAGTGCAAGTCAGTGGCACGAATTATGGTTGCTTAGCTTACCGTAACTGGCAAATTTCTGAAGTTTTTGGTTTTACTTGTAACCATAACTTCCCTTTAACAACATTTTTTCAGTGACTTCTGGTGTGAATTGAAGCAGTGAAATGCATGTAGGCATATGCACTTGCATTTCATTTACCAATTGTATTTGAGCCTCTCCTGTGGTGACCTACCTCCCATAAAGCTGGAGACCACCTTTGAGTTCATTTGAATTTCATTATTTTACGTACATTTCGAGTTTTGAAAATAAACTATTTTGCCGGATTGTGGGGTGCAACTGTACACGGAGGACATGAGATTAGGCATGGCACCATAGTGGAATATCAAAATAAAAGGTAGTACATATTTCTATAACTGTATAACAAGGGATATTAGATGAGTGATTTCCACTTAGTGAAAAGAGTGACATGTTAAAAAGATATCTCAACAAGACAAAGCTAATTAACAACAACAAAAAAATGAAATTCATAGAAAACTTTCTATTGACCTGAGAATATCAGCATGATGGAAAATGTTGAGTCACGGTCATCAAGCCAAAGGGATGTAGCCAGAGCATGCCCATGCTGTGCTATGGCTACATGCCATGCCAGGGAAGGGCACACTGTGTGCAAACTGAAGGCAATGCCAGCCAGACACAGTGACGGAGGCCATTCCCTGCAGGCACCCCAGAAAGGGTCACTGTGTCCGATGCCTAGCTGAATGCCACCGGGCCCACGGCACGTGGCCACTGCCAGGAAAGGCCTCTGTGCACAAGGCATGCGCCTCTTTGTAATGCAGTGCTAGATGTGCCAGGCGTGTGGTCACCAACTACATCCTTGATGGCATCGCATTCTAAAGCATTTCCACCAGTAAAATCACCCCTCCCCCCACCACCCCCCGTGGACTCTCCACTCACCTATTCGCAGGTGTTTGCAATTGCAACAATGAGAGGTCAACATATTAGTGTTGCACAAACATATTTAACACACAAGTCTTCTGCACGCACACACACTTCTGATATCGGTGTGTACTTACACCATTACAGTAACTAATAGGTGGTGTTCACGTGCTTGCTGCCTGTTTTGAGTAAGTGCAGCATACGTTCAGGTCCAACAATGTCCACAACAGGTAATGTCGAGGCCAACGTGTCCCTTGCACCGTGTTACTTCCTCTGTTACAGCGCCACGATGCCCACGGGCTGTTGTGCGCTTTAAAAATACAAATAAATAAATAAATAAATAAAGTGGTCGTTTCACCATCACATCGGTGTTGTCACGTGTCTGTTTACCAGTTCTGTCAACAATGGTGGCAGTGGTGATATGTATTGTGATGCCGCAATCAGCGAGGTCAATGGCGATGTGTTATCTATCACCAGTCGGGTCGTGCACGGCCTCTGCCTCCTGGGGAGGAGAGGTCATTGTATGAATAGCCGCACCTGACATATTTCTGTTTTAAGTGTTACATCGTGACCATGTCGTGCCAGCAACTGGTTGTTATCCCTACGGTGCTTGTAACGTACGCATCGTGCGTATGCATCGTGCCGCATGCGTGCCCTCGCAAAGCCATGTCATGCCACCGTCTGCTTTGGAAATACACTGTTGCTTGAAATTAGCGTAACAGGGTGTATGCAGCATGCTGCAGAAGGCGGGGGTCTCCCCGGCTGAAGTGAATCCGTGCATGAGTGGGGGGGGGGTGCAGGAGCTCGCGCTCGGCTCTCTCTGAGCTACTGTGCCTGTCTGTCTGCCTGCTGCCATCTCCTCCCATCCTCTCGCTTTCTCTCCCCCTCCCCATCCTGATCACACTGCTTTGATTCTCTTCTCTCAGTAAACAGCTGAGACTCCCAGCACCACTCCACCCCCCCCCCCTCCCCACCCTCGCCCGCCCACCCTCTCCTTGGCCAGGAGAGAGCGAGAAGAGGCGGCAGCCGCAGCTCCCTGCCTTCCGAAGACAGGGTCTGAGTGCCGTGCACCTGCGTCTCCCCTACCACTACCGCAGGACCAGGTCCACGCGTCGCCTCGCCGAGGGTGTAAGTGCAGGCGTCCGGCCGGGAGGGATCGCGGACTCGAGCAGCGGAGAGGCGGCAGCGCCGAGTGAACGGAGCAGGGCTGGGATCGCTAGCTAGTGTCCCTGCGCTTGCCAAAACATGCAGCAGGCATCTTAATGGGATGATGTCCCGGCCTGTCACCCAACGAGGACTTTGCTTTTTCCTGCTGGCGGTTTTTTTGCATGTCTGATTGCATATCTTTTTTTTCCAAGCTTCCCTCTTCGGAGAATATCAGACCCACACTTTATGTACCGCTCTTGGTTTTATTTATATATATTTTCGTTTTGGTTCAACCGAGGATCATTTTTTTCCCTATGCCTGCGTCCTGTGGCTTGAGCGCCCCTGCTCAGATGTTGGTCGCCTTGGTTTAGTTGCAAAGACCCCTCGCTGTGGTCGCGGAAACTGGATTCGCACTGGGGCGTGCGTGATTTTTTTTTTGGCCCATTGCTGCTTTTGGTGATTTGCGTGTCTTCTGGCTGAACGCGACGGCACCCCCTTTTTTTTCCATTCCCCCCATGGCTGAATAAGTAGGATGGAGACGAGGAACGCGGAGAGGAAACGGGCAGTGTGGTTGCTGCGGTGTTGAACTTTTCTCCTTGAAAACGGGATTGCGCGCCGCCTGCTTGAATGCCGGCTGGGTGTGAGATCGGAGGCGCTCGCCGTTTGTGTGGGCATCCAGGCGCGTGAGGAGGGGAGGCTGCTCGTCGTGAGGTACCGCGCCTGGGCGCCCCATCGCCAGGAAATGCGGGGTTTTCTCTCTGCTACTCTGTGCACCGAACCCTCTGTCCTCATCTTTGCTTCTCTCTCCTCTTTGCAGGTGTGTCAGTTTTAATTCTGCCCAGTAGGTGGGACTTGGTGACTTTGGGACCCGTTTTTTCGCTTCTTCGCCACCCCAATATCCCGCTGATAGCCCCTGAAATCTCTCGGACCACCTGGAGAAAAATTAACACCCATCGGAGGCACAAAAAGGAGCCCAACGCCGGCGGCAAGGCGGGCACCAGGAGAGGGAACAGCGATGCTTTGCAGAAAACTAGGGCGCTTGTGCTTCTGACTATTTCTCCATTATGATCCCGACTGCTGGTGGGTCGGGCTTCTGAGCTGGCTTGAACCCCCAAGACCGTGCTGGGATTGCTTCCCGCCTTACCTCCGCTTTCTCCCCCCTCGTCCGTTTTTCCGGAGGGGGTTGAACGCGCAAGCAGCGGGCGATGGATGCGTCTCTTTGCCGGGCCAAGTGCCGTCTGCTGGGGATCGCGGTGCTCTGGAGCCTGTGGATGGATCGCCTGGCCTCGGACCTGGCCTGCCCGGCTAACTGCCAATGCAGCGACACGGAGATCCGATGCCTCAAGCCGGACGACGGCAACATCTTCCCCCACTTGGAGTGGCAGGAGCCGGGCACTGGCAATGGCAACGCGAACATCAACATCACGGACATTTCCAAGAGCATCACCTCCATGTAAGTCACGGGAAGGGCCTGGCTGCGTGTGCTGCACTGTTCCCTCTGGGTGCACCCGGGGCTCCTCTCCCACAGAGCTTAATATCCACTTGCCCGAAAGGCCATATGCCTCGCGCTGCACCCCCACCCCCTGCCAGCGAGATAACAAGGTGTCCCACCGTTAACTCACATAAACTTAACATGTTTGTCTCCCCAGGCTGGGCTTTGCCTGAGAGATGCTCTGTGTGTAGCCGGCCACCAAGACAGTGCCACGTTGTTTGTGTAGCATCATTGTGTGAGAGTCTCCTTCTGGCTGGCCTTTGACCCCCCCCTTCCCTCAGCCAGTCAGGGGTGTCTGGCTATATGTTATTTCCGTGATGAAGTCTATACAAGGCAGATGGGGTGTCACCTGTCGCCTATCTGCATTAAGTCCCCACACGGCTGCCCCAGGAGGAGGCCACTATACCACATTGCTGCATTGTGTATGAGCTGTTTTGCTAGGGGGATGTGATGCAGTTGTGCTATGTTGAAATCGGGAGGGGTGCAAAATACCACCTGTTGGGACGTGTAAACATTCGATATAACTCCTTTGTAGCTTCGGAGTATTTGGTGAAACAATTCCAGAAGCCCAGTTTTTTATTTATTTATTTATTTATTTTGTTTGTCCGTTCGTTGCTCTGCATTTTAGCACCGTATTTCAGCACTGCACCCCGTTGTCCTCGGCCATCAGTGTCATGACTGCTTCGCTTTCCCCACACCCCTCCGCCGCTCCCTCACAATGCCAGCCCTATGCAGGAGGGGGCGGGG
The DNA here is from genome assembly GCF_040938575.1 of Ambystoma mexicanum. NCBI lineage: Eukaryota > Metazoa > Chordata > Amphibia > Caudata > Ambystomatidae > Ambystoma > Ambystoma mexicanum. The sequence continues at coordinate 1,041,959,581 of NC_090934.1, read as the reverse complement.
GGTGCCAGGGGAGGAGAGGCAGACGGTACGTGCTCCCCGGCTCCCCGTGCGCCTTACCCAGGGCGCTGCTGCTCGTCACAGCCAGGCTGCCAGCAAAGCCCCGCAGAATAAAGCCAATCCCCTCTTTGGATGCCCGCGCGCCTCTGCCCGGGATGAAGATTATTGGGCTGCGGCGGCTCCGCCGTTTAGCGGATATTAGAGCCGCGAGTGATCGCCACAGCAGGTGCGCGTTCCATTCACCGCGCTCCACACACACACGCGCACGCACGCACCCCTCATCACGGCCCCCCACAGTGAGGTGCGGATGGATCGGGGAGAGCCAACCTCGGGGTCAGAACATCACCGGTTTCATGTGTTTGGTCATTTTGTTGAGGAGCTGAAAAACCCGCCCTTTGCTGCTTTTTAGTACCTTGGATGCAGCCGTGCAATTCAACAGGCACACCGTGAGCATGCATCCATGTCGGGAAACGGCGTGTGCACGCATGCAGGTACTGCCAGTCCCTCAGTGACACGTTCAACCTGCGAGGGGGAGGCATTGCGATTGTTTCCAAACGAGCGGTTTTGGTGGGAGGTTGGGGGGGGGGGTTGGGGTTACACACCGCGTGCCACGGACGTGGAACGCGGCGCCCGCGCTCCTGATTTTGTGTGGGCGCGTGCCGAGCCTATATCCCCACCACACGCCGGGAAACGGGCGCAGTGGCAGCGTCTGGCCGGAGCCCAGGACTGAGCCCGAGGAGCAAACACCTGCTGCAGTATAACGGAAAGCGACAAGGGTCACTTTCGGGCCACACCCCAGTCCCTCCACTCGCGTGAGAAACGGCTCACGTTCTTGAAAACCGGATACAATACTACTTTACTTAACTTCCTCGTATAAATATTCAAATCACGGCCCTGCTAATTTTAAAATACAGAAACATATTTCTTTTATAGACCCTGCGCAATGCACACTTCACCGAACTGGCCGGCAGTGCCATCAGTAATCCGTGTGTTCTCAGAACGCATGTGTCTGGATTAGTCCGAAATGGACCCTGCGTAGTGACCACAAAGCGGACAAAAGCCCGCACGCAAACATTTGCGGAGCCAAGAGGCCCTGCCTGCTGCATTTCGCCCCCCCCCCACCCCCCTCACAAAGCGAAGAATCTCTCGCTGCCTTGTAGTGCCAAGTGGCGAAGTTGAGTGGCTCTTCGTTAGCCCGGGGTAATTGGGAGGTGGCCATTTCACTCTTCCGCGGAAATCTCACTGAAGCCCGTGGCCTCTAGCCTCCTCAGGCCCGGAGTGAATGGCCAGCCGCACCACCATACCACAGACGGTTCGAAGTCCGCGGACTTCTGAATGGAACGTTTCTCTCTGTAACAGACTGATACTGTGTTTGTGTCGATTGCACAGTTGCTTTACTGGAGTCACCTGTTTGATACTCATGGGTCACTATTATGCCACTTATCGCTGTACGGCGTGTGATGAGGTCTATTGTTGTTCGAGAACAATGGCACCATTCACCCCCCCCTCATTACGAGCGGCCACACAAGCAGGGGGTTTGCCAGGTCTTGAAAAGACCTGGGGCTAAACTGATGTCGGAACTGTCGGGACTGGGGGTTAGCTAGCCTTGTGGTTGTTGCTCCTGAAATTCTATCCCTGGCTATAACCAAAACACCAGGGGCAGAACCCCCCCACTCCCCCACCCCCCAGCAACGCCTCTGCACACAAGCACTACTTATGTTGCACGCGTGTCTGGCACACGCAATGTCGTGCTGTCTCACGCTGAGACATGCACATACATCCTAGAGGGGGTAGGGGGTCATACACACAGAGAGCTAATTCGTACGCACGCGCCACGTCTTTCCACACCAACCTGTGCTCACTGGGTTACAGTTCTCCGGGGGCAGCCCAAAGCTTAAAGGGAAGGGTACCGTTCAAAATGGGAGTCATAACAGCACCTGTTATTACCATGCTCAGAAGATGGGGGTGTCTGACACGAAGCCCCTCGTAACAACTTATTATTTCTTTCTCTTCTTCTAATTATTATTAGTATTATATTAAAGTGCGTTCACTTTGCAGACACGAGGTAGTCAGGAGGGGAAAGTCTGTCCACTTGGCCAGCAGTCCAATGCACACGTTTAGGGATGTCTGTCCTGTAATGTGCTATCGTCGTGTTTTAGCCTGGCATCGTTTTCAAAGGCAAGCAACAGGCGTCTCACGCTGGCCATTTTCTCCACCAGGAGACATATAGCCCCACTGCATGGAAACAGAAATGGCGTCTTAAACACGTGCTGTACCCGCTGTGCACCGTAGGCCCACCCCCACTCTAGCCCAAATAAATACCTAGGGATGCCAGGAGATTGATGACGCGTTTCAGTGTTACCCATTTCCGGTCACTAACACTGCAGGCGGGAAGGAAGCCGGAAGTGAATCCATGACCTTTACTCTTCTTAGAGCAGGTGCTTTTTTCATGATGGCCCAAGCAGGAACACAGCTTTTGTGTACAATGACTCCAGCTGTGCTACTCTCAGGAGGAGAACCACGCCATGATTTTTTTGGCTTTGTTTGAGTCCTCTTTTATCGGAATGTTCTGGACCTTTTTGAGGGATAAGGAGATGAGGCACATTTGTGGGTCTTGACATTTGGCGTTGACCTTTGAAGTAAAACAATCACCTCAATGGCGATTCCTTGACTCCAAAGAGAGGCCCAGTTTTAGGCCTGTGTATTTTACAGTCACACACACAGCAGAGGCTGAAGATGATGCGTCCTCCGAGACAGTGATTCACTGATTGGTTGCCATTTCATTCCCAGCTCAGTGACAGCAGTGCTGGTTGGTCGGCTGGTTGGTTGCTTGCTTATTCTATCTGAAATGAGTAGGTGGCATTGGGCTAGCTCTTAGTGAGCACCTTGGAATATTGCTGAAGTCTACGTTCGCTTAGCCCTGGATACCGTTGTGATAGGCGCCTGTGTCAAAGCAGTCCAGTACTCATGGAGTCAGCAGTGTGTTCAGTGAAAAAGTCATGCTTTTTCCTGTAGCGCTGATTCTGCTTACCCAGCTGCTTCAGAGCACGGTTTGGAAGGGAAGGAATGTTTGAGGAAGTCTTAGCCCGCAATCACAATTTCATGTACCTGGAAAACTTCCAGACAAGTCGGTACTCCAGGCCGAGACATGAAGATAGCTGGACATCAAGGCTTCCAAGATATGAAGGCGCAGAGGGAAAAGACAGGTCTCCTGATGTCAACTTGATAATAGGAAGCCTGCTTCCAACCTGAAGTGGACACTGATTAAGTGCCAAAGGGCTAATAATACTGTGGATTTTAAGGTCTCACACCAAATGCCTGGATTGGTCCGGAGCATGGCTAGTAGGCCCAAAGTCTCTTACTTTAGGCATCAGGTCTGTTTAACAAATGAACAGGCCTTGGAATGTAAATCTAGTTCCCTTCCATGACATTCCAATGCTGTATTGTCATGAAGAGCAGGGGACATTGGCGAGGCCGCTTGGGTAGGGGTGAGTGAAGACCTGTCCAGCTGAGAGAAGAGGGTGCGGAGCCGTGCCACTCTCGTCTGCAACGCAATCTGTGGAGAGTGGCACTCCACAAGCGATTTCCCACCCAGTGGAATTCAGTGATTGCAGTCAGCATTTTGCTATTTTGCATTTCTGTTCAAGCACACATATGGCCGAATTTGAGGACATTTTAGAATTTCTCAAATTCTGCACAAAAGTCATGAAATGTCCCATAAAATGTAGAGCAATTCCCGAAAATATGAAGTGAGTTGTGCCTACTAGATGAGCGTTTCAATCGTTGCATTGCTACACAATGTTATGAAGCTGCTCTTATGAAACAAAGGAAATAACTTCCAATATTCCCACTTCAGCATTTTTCATAAACAGATATCATAGAATAACCACTCGCAACCTGGCTGCAGAACATGCATGTGCCATCCCGTGATAAAACGCAGCGTGGACCTATGTGGAAATGTCAGCAGGGCCGCCACCCATGTCAGGCGAGCTCATCACCCAGAAAGGGCCTTACATGCCCTTTCACCATGCATTCTTTTTTGGTTGTCTGCTCTCATCAATGTAGTAGACATAAAAAAGACCACAATATGTAGCGCCCAAACATTCATGTAAGAGGCACCTCAAAGAAGACATTTGTCAAAAATAAGACCTGTCAAATCTGCACTGTCACATTCCACTGGTCTTATCGGTACTGGAGGGCTTGGGGGTGTACATTCATATTTTAATAACAGATACTCCTTCTAATATTCTGACCAGTGAATGAATTGGGCCATAGGCTTTACTAACATGCCATACCATGCAGCTTTCTTTGGTGAAAGGACCATTCACTATTAATTAATTAATCTTTTATTACGGTTTATTACCAGAGACCAGTCTCTAAGCATATGACTGGGATTCAAATCCTGTGCTGTTTTCCTTGTCTTTTTCCCAATTTATTATTATTATTATTTTTTTTATAACACGTCTAATAGAATTTGGTTTCTAAGCACGGATTTGAACCTCTGTTGCTCTGCATGGTCTTGATTCCAAGACCACCGTGTTTCCCCTGTGTTATCATGCCAGACCACTATTTATACTTTTATTTACCTGTGTAGGATTAATACAAGAAATTAATATTTGTCCATATCTGTTCAGAATGGATAGAAAATCTATTTTTTTAAATATGGCTTCCTTGGTTTTCCTAATTACTTTCTTAAATCTTGTCAACAGGTGCAACGTCCATAATCAACATGCTAGTGTCAGAAATTGAACATACATCTTTCCCATTGACCCGTGGCTAGGGCTCTATGGTGCATTGGACCCAGTTTGCTTCAGTATGTGTACTCTGCCAGCTGTCCAGAGAGACATGGCTTACTACTAAACTGTGACCTCTGTGCTAGTCACACAACCCTCAAATGCCATTAGCGCTCCAGGCAAATACAGCCAACAAATTGACCAATCACCCAATCCAGCAAATTCTACATAGATGAGCATTGTATTCTAGAAAGGTGGGCATGTCAGGTAAATAGCCAACACACATGTTCCCAAAATACCATAACCTCCTGAAATGTAAGACCATTTTCAACCAGAAAGTAAGCTAATTTGTTTCCAAAGAAATCAGAATGCAACACAAATATATACTGCAAATTATGTGATACATGCACGTCGGTTATGTGGATCTATCATTTTCTTGTGTCAACGGGCGGGTACAGATACAATGACCAAATACTATGTCACTGATGTTAGGTCCCTCCCAGTAAAATCTAATCAATGATAGAAGAATGCAAGCAAATGATTCTTTCAAAAGATCAATTTCTCAGAAATTGCACCAATACTCCAAAGGTAAATCAACTTCTTTTGAAGTGCGATTTTAGAGTCCATTCTTACCATTTAAGAATCTATATACTAAAATCCAAAACATGTATACCCTAGGCAAAACATTTGATTTTAGTAAAGTGACCACTCTGTGGGCCTGATTTACAAACATGTTTTTGACGTGGCACAGTCCCATTGAAAACCTTTTTGTGAATTAGGCCCTAAGTCTCGTAAGACGATAGTGTCATATGCTGAAATGGGCAAATTCCTCTTCATCCACTGACATCTCTCTAGATTCGGACACATGGACATGTCCTGTCTCCTTGCAATGCTGTCCTCCAGAGTTTCCTCTCCGCGGAGCTTGGGTGCGGCTCAAGCACACAGTGCTTGCACCCCAGTTGGATGAGACGGTAGGGAACATTGGGACCAGCCTGCCCTCTACAGGCACAGAGTGATCAAAAGAATACTTGCACGGGAGAAGCTAATCACTATACATTTCACTCATAAAATAACTGCACATTATGACCAAAAATTGTATATTTAGAAACCTATTGACATTTTTTGAACTGTTGCAACAGCTTTATCAGCATGTTATAACTTGATGGCGAGTTGAAGGATGTCTGTAGAATAAACTGATGGAGGATAACGCATGTCAATGTATGTCATAGATAGGCAATATTCTAAGATCATATTTATTATTGTCAACAACAGAAGTACTATAAACATGGTCATTTTAATTCAAAATCAATTTTAATCCCAATAATGTATACACATTTTTTTCACAATACAATCAAGATTATTTTTCTAAACGGATCATATAGTCTAAGATCATATTTATCATTAACTGTCAACAGAAGAACTATAAATATGGTTATTTTAATTAAAAATCAATTTTAATCTCAATAAGGTATACACATTTTTCACAGTATAATCAAGATTGTTGTAAACTGATCAAATGGTTGCTGAGATACATATTTAAATTTGAAGTACCGGGTTCGGTCATTTTATTTACTGACTTCAGAGTTCTTACCGTATATTGAATTGTAGTAAATTTTAATTTCCGTAATATTTTTTTTTAAATAAATATTTAAAACATGAATAAATATGTATCTCAGCAACCATTTGATCAGTTTAGAAAATAAATTTGGTCACATGACACTTAGAAATAGCAGTGTACGCAGAGCACAGGGACTGCGTGGATCAACGCAACCGCAAATCTACCTTCAATCTTTCTTCTTTCCCCATTAACCTAACCCACTTTCTTCTCTTTGAGATCCTTCGGCGCACCCAGAGACCACACAAATGCCACGTGCGCGGTATAAATCCCAATAGCATAACATAACATTGCAAGCATGAAACTGCCCATTTTCCTGGAAAATAATAGGGTTGTAGTTTTATTGTATAAAAAGTATAACAACAACGATTGATTATATGTTCTATTAAAATAATAGTAACTGCCTACTTGCAACATTTGTTATGGAATTGTGCTACTGTTATTGGTAGTTTTGCTTAATGCACTTAAAGTTGTATAGTGCAACGATTATTATGTGTCATTATTCATTTTGGCCCTGGCATGGGTGGTTCGAAAGGGACAAAAATATATACACGGGCATCAAAAATAGAGTCCTGCACAGTGTGCTATGCCATCGTCATTTTCAAATTTGGCCCACAAGACCGGCCCATATTGCTCGTCTGTTGCCCATTGGTCATTCCAGCCCCAACAGCTTTGCTTATTTTCAGATAGACATTCCTGATGTACTTAATTGAGTAAGAATGCTTAGATAGCTAAGCGTTCCCTGCAGATAGCTCGGCTCTGGCTGTTGGATGAAGGACTGAATCTTGAAAGTGTTGACTCAGCCCTTCACTCATCTGAAATGGAGGACCATTACATTATATTTTCAATGCTTAGAAATGGGGAGGGCTCCAGCATGAAGCACTACATAGAAATTGGAAGATTATATTAATCAGTAAGATATTGTCTATGGAGGATAGCTCAGGGGAAAAGTGCTCGCCTTCGAAGCAAGACGACACGGAGCAACACAGGTTCGATACCGGCGTCCGCGCTTAGAAACCTCTGGGTATTAATGCGTTATATACAACCTATCATATCATATCAAACTTACCCAAGGTGACCTGAGAGCACATCACTGTGATTATAATTGTAATACACACACACCAATAACACATGTGGAGTAACATTTTTAGTAATAATATAAAGTAGACAAGCAAGAAGATGAAAAAAAAAATGTACCAGGTGGACGAAAAATAGAAAAAATATGGCCATTTCGTACATCCGGTGGAAGGTGCTTCCTCAACAAACACGCAATTTGACAATACCCTAACTACTTGTTTGCTGATGAATTTCTAATTGGGATAAAAAAGCATCCGGAATATATGTAGTAAGAGTCCTCTGACAGCATGATTGTAAGTTGGCTTTGGACGTTTTTTGGGGCTGTGAAAATGGTTCAAGATCTTGGTGGTTCAATGGCAGTGGCCAATTGAGCAGTAGTACCTTAGAGGTCTCCAATAAAACACAAAGGCCTCTGTATCTTTAGACCACAAAGGAGAAGTGCAGAGAACCTGAACTACAATGCAAGGTTTCACTCAAGTGAATCCATTTTGAGACAAATTAGAGCTTCATCAACTGCAACAATGACACGATTAATCTTAACATATCCAGTGCTTACTTTGACAAACGTATTGATCATTTCATTCATTAGTCTTGGGATGATAGCTCAGGGGCAACATGCTCACGTTGGAAGCACGACACAGAGCAACACGGGTCCGATCCCCGGGTCCAGTCTTGGGAGGATAGCTCAGGGGCAACATGCTCACGTTGGAAGCACGACACGGAGCAACACGGGTGCGATCCCTGGGTCCACGGTTAGAAACCTCTGGGTATTAAGCGGGTTAAAATAACCTATCTTATCATTCCAGGACACAGTGGAGAAGAGCATGTACAGCAGAGGGGGTGTTTTATGGAAAGAATCTCAATTCAAAAATTAAATTAAAATAAAAAAACATTTTTTGCTATTATGCCTTAGCCGGCTGGATGGTTAATCAAATGGAAATTGACCAATTCCTGCTCTACCTGTATGCACCAATCAGAATCAATGAAAGTGGCATCTGTTTTCTTTAATATATAGGGCCTCATTACACGGAAGGCGGAGGACCAAGGGGCTATTAGCACCTTGGTCCATGCCGGTAAAATACCGGCACCATCTTGGTGGAAAGGGGAATTACCACCCCATTCCAAGGTTGGCGGGGCGGTAATTCCCCCTTCCACCACTGCCCTTCCCCATTCCCATTTTTGCCCCATAGGGCATAATGGGAATGGGGAAGGTACTAATTACGGCACCGCAATTTTGCGGTGCCGTAATTAGCACCAAGGTCCCTTAGCGGGTTGGTTTTTAACGCCTGCAAAAAGCAGGCGTTAAAGCACCAACCCGCTAAGGGACCTCGTAGTAAGGCGGTAATGGTTAACGGTCACCGTTACCATTAACGGTGACTCTTAACCATTACCGGCTTCCGTGTAATGAGGCCCATAGACTCATTTTCTTCCATCTGCTAGTCAACATTGGATCAGCAATTGCTTTAGGCTGCTCAACAAATGCTAAATGTGCTTCGGGAACACACACCTGGCAGTGCAGCAAACATATATACAATTATGTCTTCAAGGGGCACACCTTGGATATGAACGTGAAATAGTATGTCGCAGGAAAAATCCATGATTGGAAGCTACCAAGTAAAGACGCAAGCTCTCAGCCACTTGAGACCATGAGCTCCGGTTTTTGCATTCCCTTTAATATTCAAGATTTACATTTTTATAGAAAACACTTTAGATAAAAGTTACCTTTACTCAAAGATTCAATTGCTACCGTTCCCGTTGTCAAGGCTTACATTATTCCTGCAGCAACCTTTCATTTTAGCAGTAAAACCTCTTTCGATGTTTTCATCCCCTGTGAATAGAGTCCTTCAGCGAGGCACATATATGTGTTATTGACCTCTGAGAAATGCAGCATGGCTGCTGCCAATTACCAGTGATTTTAACAGGAGGGGCAGCCCTAGATGCGGAACCTGGGGCTGAAAACAAGAGTGTATAACAAGGGGGGTGGTAGCCGCCGATTAGAGTTATAGCATAACATTAATTTTGTATTTATTCTGTTCTGTTCAGGCAGAATTGTCTTGGTGTTAAGGAAATCACATATGGTCCACATTTTTTCATTAGGTATTGGAGTATATTGAACTACAATACTAGTTCTGAGTCAATAACAACCTTGTTCATAGTCTCGTTTCTGAAATTAATACATGAATTTTATTTCATGTTTCTCAGCAAAAAGGTAGTAGGACAATCAAGGTAATACATTTCATTTTCTCTGAGGTGAAAAGCACATCAAATCTGAGCATGAGTCTCAAATGTGTGCTAGGCAGAACATTTTCAAGACAACAGAAAGGACATGGCTTCACAATCAGTAAACAGTACACTGTGTTTTAAAATGCAAAAAAGACGCTGAAATGTATTGTTACAATTTACTCCAATACCTAATGAAACAATTTGGGCCGTAGGCGATTTACTTAACAGCAAGCCAATTCTGCCTGAACAGAACAGCATACACAATGCATGTTATGCTCTAACTCTAATTGGCGGCTACCACCCCCTTGGGTATTACACACGTTAGAATTAACAAATTACAATTAAGCTTCTAACCTAAGCCATACCAGGTTGAACTTGGTTGTGAAAGGAGGATAGCCCAGAGGCAATGTCTTGGTCTTGGAAGCAAGACCACGCAGAGCAACAGAGGTTAGAATCCCGGATCCACGCTTAGCGACCAAACTCTGGTATTAAGCGCTTTGTAAAAAAACAATTAAATAAAAAAAATAAAACCCCACCAAAAACCGCCCCATACCTTTTATTAATTTTTACCTTTAGGATGAAGAATAGAGCCCAAAACATGTACAGCATTTAAATACATTAACTGATTTCACACTTTCTAGTCCAGTTCCACTCATGAAACCACTACACACCAATTTTGATGAAGCTTTCAACGATTTCATCCAGTCCACAAATAGCCCTTTTCTCTTTGTGTAATTGCTTCCCATAACTCAGAAAAATAAGTGCACATGATGGCTTCAGGGTCAATGTAACAAAGCAGGAGTACTATTTTGAAACCTTGCCGAAGTTCCTCCACCGCTGTACCATACACGGTATATGTTGTTGTGCAGCAGTGAAACCACTAGTGTGGCAAACACAGGGGAAATTGCTCAACAACTTAAATGAATCCATGTCCCAATGCACGTCGAGCCTTTGAATCCTCACTCACGTCAAGAGGTTCACTTTCTGATCAGTGAACTTCTAGCTGGAGGATTTGAAAGAATTGTGATAGGTTAGACTGCCACGATCAGTGCCCACAACAACTAAGAATGACCAACACAACATAGGCATCTTGAAATTCCCCATGTGCGCACCACACCCACATTGCAAAAATTGGCATACAGCCGGATGCATTGGATGGCATGTCATCTGGGTACGGCTTTTGCAAGATCCGCGCGGAAGGAAAGACATGGTTGGCTCCCATGTATTTATTTTAAAAGCCATTCACAATTACACTGGTTTCATTTGATGCAGTCAAGACATACAGCTGCATACTCACAACATTCAATGGCTCGTATGAAGAACATCTACCAGAGACACACAAGTCTCAACCCACCGAAACATTCTACCATGCAGTACGTGGCATGCACTGCTTATAGAAAGGTCAACTGTGCTGTGAGGGGACACCAGTGGTCGATGTGCACTATGCTGCTGTCACTGAAAATAGTCAAAGCATGAGGATATTTCACCTTGAGGCTTCACAATGCTTGGAGGCTGTGTTTCATGATCAATCAGCTTAGAGGCTGTGTTTCTTGACCAATCAGCTTGGAGGCTGTGTTTCACGATCAATCAGCTTGGAGGCTGTGTTTCATGATTAAAATCCTGTTGAGAGACAAGATTGTGGTACAAGTGGCGGAGCAGTAGAAGACAATGGAAGCAAATAGGCTATCGTTAGTGCAGTGGAAACTATAACGTTTGAATGGATGTTACAGAGGACTGAAACTGGGCACTTGTGCTATTAATATGACTTTGTGGCACCGATGACCGTCTCAGGTGCTTGACAACATACAGCACTGATATGGGGAGGTCTGCAGGGTGTTATGTTACATGCCTTTGGTATGGTTGCAGTGGTAGTACCAGTCCTGGTAGGTGGGTGGGGTACACATGCTCTTTCCCCACCATCTCCTACCATTCCCTGGTAGTTAAGGTGGCGTAGGAGTGTCTGCGTGACTCACCATGGCCTTTGACTGGGGGGGACTGCTGATGCACTGGCACTGGAAGACATTTCTCTTCGAATATGGGAGACGTCAGGGGTGCAGTAATGGCGGATGGTTGGTTGCCTAAAGCGTCTCCTCAAAAGCCAGGCTGCCCATGTTATATTGAAGTTATGGATGAGTGACTCAGTGATTTCCCATCTGTCATTGCTCTGGAGTTTAAGCAAATCCACTGTAGTTCAGTGCTGTGACAGGAGAACTGTGTTGGTGTTGCCTGAACTAGATATTGTCGTTTATGCCAATAATTTGGTGAGGGGTGAAGTCAAATTGCAAACCTCAATGTATCAAACCTTTCCTCAGTAATTGCTTTTTGGTTTGTGACATTAACATTAGGGCGGTGCAGGTCACTAATCGACCCTTGTTTTACGCGCACATTCTCTCTCCTTATATATTGTCCTCGCTCATTTATCTCTCAGTTCTAGTTTCCTCTTGCGCAGAGGCAAGGGGAAGTCGTGCATTGTGTCTCCTGCACAGTAAGGTGCTGCAGGAGGTCTGCGCATGGTAAGGTCACAGAGGAGGGACTAACATGGTGTTAGATGTTCCAAGATCAGCGACCTCAGTACTTTTCAGCTTTGCAGAAGAAGGATTTACATGGTGCAGGAGCAAAGGTCGTGCACTGCATACTGTGTGTTAAGAAGCTCTATTGATTGGCTTGGATTTCTTACCTTGCATGATGAACGTTTTCATTTATCTCCAACTAATGCTACCACGGCACAGGAAGCCAGTCCCACTTAGTGCCAATATTTGATCATTGCGTTCCTGTAGAAGGCCTACTATCAGTCAATTGTGTTTGTAACTGTGGATTTGTTGAATATGCTTCATGTATCCTTAGGGCCGTGAGGATAGCTCTGGGGCAACGCACTCACCTTGGAAGCAAGATGATGTGGAGCAACACAGGTTCGATCCCCAGGTCTGTGCTTATAAACCTCTGGGTATTAAGCACGTTATAAATAACCAATTACAATTTTCATTCATGTAACAGAGAAAGGATAAGGCAGTTGTGCAGAGCAAGAGAGATGTGAGAAACGTGGGTTGTAATGGCAACACCAGTGTAACTTAACATCTGTCTTCCTATGGCTTTTTCATTCAGTGTATTGAAAAGAGGAAACACAACAGCTGATCAGCGTGACAAAATGGAGAGATTAAATACAAGACATCATGGCCAGCATAGGGATCACAGATGTACTTCAACGCAACATTATTTGAACACCCAGGGTGCAATGATATCATAAAGAGTGGTCTAACATACTTAGTAACACCTAGATCAGATCAAATTAGATTTTCAATGCAATGTATTTACCCCACTAGGGCCTGTTTGACCTGAGTAGCACTGTCATAGAGTAGGATACACTTTTCATTTGTTGACAGTAGGTCACCATAGTAAAGGTGATAATGGAGCATTAAAGAGATAATACTACATTTGGATGAATTAATTTAAACAACCAAAAAGTTCTCAAGGAACACAACACTATTGAAACTTAAAGCCAGAGTGCTATCTGACCCAGCATGATATCAACCTTAGGAAGCACATTCTCCAGAGATGAAGATGGCTGTTTCTAGATATTTTCTGAATGGTTACAAATCATCAAACCATTAACATTAATTGGCAAAGGAAGCTTTCAGTAGTGCAAGGATGCTGGAAGGGCTTGTTTCACTTTTAAAGATGGAGTGAGTGTGAATTGTGGTTCAAGCACTTTCATTAGATCACTAATATAGGGCAGATAATTCCAAAACCGCACTTGTTCTTCAAAATGCATTTGTCCTTACATTTCTGTCATGATATAGCTTTTTTGGGGAACCTGCAGATGCTAATGCACTACACCTGTATCTAATTTAATTCTTCCGGTCTCGGGAGGATAGCTCTAGGGCAACGCACTCGTCTTGGAACCAAGACGTTGCAGAGCGACACAGGTTCGATCCCCGTGTCTGTGCTTAGAAACCTCTGGGTATTAACTGCGTTCTAATTAACCCATTTCAAAATGAATAGCAAGTGATACATTGAACTGCAATGCTATGCTAAAAATGAATAAATACTTGCACAGAATTATGTTATTGATGTTTCTCCCTCTCCGTCTCCCTTTGTACATATGTCATACATTTCAATATTTGTAGTCACCATTTGGACATCAACATGTGTTTGTTCCCGCTGTTTATTAGAACATTTGGTAATTTGCTTGGTCCAAAAAAATCATTCAAGCTCACCAGCAGATTATATTGACTAAAGTGCCCCTGCTGTGTGATATAAGGAGATTGCAAGTCACAGAGAAGTTATGTAACAAATAGAGGAACGAAGCTGAAGACGAAGTTCCTTTTTAAGGTAATCACACTCCAAGGTGACATGCAATATCCTTTTTGTGTACAATCGGCCCCATTTTATTCCTTATAATATATGGCAATACCCTGGCATCCCCTTTAATTCCTGGCATCTTGCACAATCTAATGTCAGAGACCATCCAACTGTTGATACATTTAATTAATATTCATCAGTTTGACTACAATGACTAATAGATATATGGTAATGTGTTGCATTTCATTAAATTGCTTAAGCAATTTTTCTACATCTAGAAACGCGTTTTGTGGTTTCAAATACATGCAAATTTGCTGACAGATTGTTGCTCTCTTGTGTTGAACTCCAGCAGTGCTTACAATAAAAACAACAATAAATAGTTGCTTATAAATACATTTCTGGACATTTCCACAAATAGATTTTCAAAGAGAGGAATTTTAAAGGGTTGTCATGGCTTAAATTAAGTGCAGCAGTGACTGCTGGAATTCTGCTCTGTGCAGTCTCAAGGAGCAAGCTTTGGAATGTCACGACACAGATGTAATCAGTTTTTGCGTTACAGTAGTGATGTAATTTTCTTATTACAGATGAGTAGTGATGTCACGTGATTGTATCACAGGCTAGTGGAACAGCCCGTGTAGACGGCCCAAAGAGCGCAAAGAAAGACATTTTCAGTGTGTTAATAAATTAATTGTGGAGCCGTGATATGCTGAAAATAATTCTCTTTACGGAAAGGGCTGTGTATGGGGAAAAAAAAGTAATTTATTTTGTTGGAGAAATAGTGCTTAAACAAATGCATTTCTGTGGAAATGTTTTACAATTTTTTAACATATTTTCTTGGTGTATGCAACTTGAAGTATGCTGTTACAGTGGTATGCCTGTCTTGGGACTTTTCTGCAGCGAATTGCATGTTATCATTGTTGTAATACACATGTTGTTCGCCTGGAAGATGAACTTGACGTCTTTTTATTGTATGCATGAGGCAATAGCTCCCTCTAGAGGTGATAACAGGAGAAGCGGGCAGTCTCTTCTTTGCAACTGGAAGTCTTATTGTTGTATGCGTAAGGCAAATGCTCCCTCTAGCTGTGGTAACAGGTGACACAGGTGTATGGCAGCTTAGGACAAACATACATCTGGCCTTTAATTATATAGTATGATGATATGGCAGTCAGCCACATACTATAAATTATGCCAGTATGATAGCTTTTGTCTATCTTCTATTGGATCCAAAGTCTGCCATTCAGGGCGAGCATGGCATGTTTTGGATCTGGTAAGTAGTACTTTGAATATGTAAGAAGCAAGGAGGACTTAAGTCAGTTATCATGATGTCAGTCAGTAATGATTTATGCATAGGAACAGGTGGGTTTATAAAAATAACAGTGGGAGCAAAAGATTCCCCCATTAAAAGAAAACCAAGAAAACAAGGATTAGCAGAACATCAAGCATCCAGGGGGCACAGAGTAGGGAAAACAGTGGGCAGAGAGGAATAAATAAGAAACAAGTGTCATGGTAAAATGACCCTGATCCTTTTGGAAGATGAGTGTAATGCTCTACACTAAAAAAAAAACAGTTGAAATACTGGTTGTGTCTTTTGGGCATCTTTATGCAGTGAACACTTTTAGTGGTTGTATTGCTTTTCACCCATCACACTACAGAATAGTTTAAATGATTATTGTCACATTATTTTGAAGCATTCATATTAAAACACAGCTTTTCACGTGTGCACCTTTTTAATAAGGACAATACAGTTCAGAAAATGTGGACACCAAGCATATAAAGAAGAAATACACCGGAAGACAGTGCTTTATGGAATAGCACTTTTACAATAACATTAATGACATGATTTCAAAACCATGCTGGACCAGCAAAATGTACTGACCAGAGTAGTGGAGCAAATGGCAGCAAATACCTTCCAAATACCTTTCAAGCCTCATACATTTCATTGAATTCTGCAATTCAATACAGAAAGAAATTTTGCATTTTTAGCCTTATCACTGACGCATAGAATCCAATTTTCAGACAAGGCAGACGTTATCGGGACGGGAATGTCCTGTTGAATAGAGCTTTGTGTGTTCGTCACATTCAGAGAGACAGGGGACCAGATTTCCAAAGCATTTTTCAATTGGATTTTCCCATTGGAAAATGCTTTGGGAATCAAACCCAAAGACTTTCAAACAATCCCAAAGCTCTATAAGAAAACATGTGATATCACGAGGAGTAAGAGAGAACATTATAAGGTGGCTAAGAGTGCATTGATCCCACCATCTTTAGCCTGACGCTGACCAGGCTGAGCACGACACGTGCACAGGGGGAGTGAGGATTTTCTGCGCTATTGAGGTAGAGCCAATCATCCTCAGGCAGCAGTTAAGCAGAAAACCTGAAACCAGCCTTAGGCTCTTTTCAGAAGCAACTGAGTGCATTTGGGATAAGGGCGGAACATTTTGATTTCATTGTGATTTTACATTTCTCACACGCACCGGACAGGCTTAACTGCATTCGGGCGCAGATGACAACTATCTCATGAAAATAGAGAGTACCTGAATCACAGCAGCAGGGAAATGCACTAATAAGTTATCTCAATAATAAGATTTACTGCCTCTTCCTAAAGAGTGCCATGGATGAAGAGACTGAGATATCCAGTGGTAGCTGTTTCCAGACTCTGGGGCCGAACACCGCAAATCTCCTGTCTCCTTTGTATACTAGTTTAGAACGGGGTATGTGCATCAACCTGAAGTCCCTTGCCAGGAGGTATGGTGGTGGTTACCGCCTGCTGCCCTCCCCATTGAGTGTCTGACAGGGAGAATTGATCTTTGTTTTCTGGCAGACTTCCATTAACTGCAGAACATTGATTGGGTTAGCCTGTAGCATATATTTATGATAAACATTTGTTTTCTTCTTTTAAAGCTCCCACCTTGATTTTTCTCCTAGCTCTGTTGTCCTCTATATTCTTTTTTTGTCTGCCTTCTTTCCTTGTGCTTTTGCGTATCCTCTCACTTATTGTACAGTACCTTTGTGAAGGAGCTGAAGAAATGCAAAGAAATAGATGTGATTTGGTGTGATAATTTGCCCCCAAAAAAGTAAAGTAGCGGAAAGGAAAGAGCACAGAAAGATGGATAAATAAAGAAGAATGGCATGGTTTTTTACATGTTTTACTGTGCACTACCAGACCTCATAATCAGGGTTGGACTGGCCCATAGGGCAAAAGGCCCATGGACAAACCACAAACACAAAATTCTGGTGTGGACCAGTTTTTTTAGTCAAAGTGGGCCACTGATTTGGCCCATGTTGGCCAGTTTGATAAGTTACTTCACCATGCGGCTAATACGTTTCAACAGTGTTACTGAATAACTATTATTTAACATGCACAATTTACATCACATTTTATCAAAAACCTCCCCCTTGGGTACTACTCAAACAGTATTTCACAAAAGGAATGAATTGCCATTTCAACAGTGTGCCACTTTTTCATTGGTGCCCGAGGCAGTTTTATGGCCCAGCCGACCCTGCTCATAAGCCAATAGAACTGAGATCTGGAATGGTTTTGACCTGAGAAGCACCTAGACTTGTAGACAATGGTGGCATGCAGTGTGACAAGAACGGAAATAAATAAATAAGGATGCATTTCTGGTTCTGTCAACTCTTTATTCGAAATAGTAACATTGTTGGCAAATCTCTTCTTCTCTCGTGCTTTAGTTTATTTTGTCTTCATTTTTTATTGGGCATTTAAAATGTGCCTATACAGCCAAATGGGGTTTCAAGGCGCAGCAAGACAAAAGGCGGGAAGAAGGTTGAGAAAAAAACAAAAGATAAATGATTTTACAAGGCCTTGAGACATTCGGACCGTGGAAGTGCTGTAAAAGAAGACATCAAGAGATAATGCAGAAAACAAAGGTCAGGAAAACAAAACAAACACATTCCTACCAGGCCATGAGACATTCGGAATGTGCAAGTGCTGAACAAGAAAGCAGGCGAGAGGGGGGGGTTGAAGTGCAGGTAAAAGTAAGTACAACTCAGCATTAGAATGACTCCCCTTATGGTGCAGGGGGCTACACAATATGTAGGTGCAAGTAGGTAAAAAGCACTTTGGAAGCCAGACCAACAAATATGACAAAGAAGCTATGAGTGAACGCAGACTGGAAAATCTGTGCCTCATAGCATGAGGGGCTACATCAGGCATGCAGGCAAACAATAGGAAAACGTAGGTGTGAGTTAATGCAGACTGGAGAGCCTCACCTCATGGCATGTGGGGCTACATCAGGCATGCAGGCAAACAATAGGAAAACATAGATGTGAGTGAATGCAGACTGGAAGAGCCTCACCTCAATGCATGAGGGGCTACATCAGGCATGCAGGCAGACAATAGGAAAAAGTAGGTGTGAGTGAATGCAGACTGGAAGAGCCTCATCTCATGGCACGAGGGGCTACATTAGGCATGCAGGCAAACAATAGGAAAAAGTAGGTGTGAGTGAATTCAGACTGCAAGAGCCACACCTCATTGCATGAGGGGCTATATCAGACAAGCAAACGGCAAGTGAGACAAGAAGGTGAGGGTTACGATGAGCTAAAATACAGGGGCAGCATAGGGCTGAATGAAGAGTCAAGATTAGAAGTTACAAGCAGGTAAAAGGGAAAGCAGCACACAGCTGAGTAAAATTCAGAGTCAATGATTAAAGGCAGGTAGAAATGCAGATGGCACTGAGGATGACAAGAGAAGTGTGGTATGGTGCTCAGGCTGTGCAAGTCTGCTGTTGGACAGATGGACAAGTGTGCCTTTGCCTGGGGGGTGGGAGGATTACCTCAAGCAATATGGCTGAAGAGATCATGGCAGTTTGCTCGGGGAGGAAATGAGTTCAGAGGCAGGAGAGGGAGCAAGAGAGAATGCCGAGTGGTCAATGGCAGGTATTACAGGCAGTGACAAAGCTTACCAAATGGTGCACAGAGAGGCATGCAGAATCGACGTCTAGCAAGGGAAGGAACGTTTGAACCAGCAGGTGGAGGGATGGCTCCAAAGGAGGATAAATGAAAAACAGGGAGCAATAGGGACATCCTAATGGTGGGAGTCGGGCCTGCAGCAGGCATCTTGTCCAGAACGGACAGCGTAGACAGGATGGAACAGTGTCCACCATCTTGAAGTGCTGTGAAGGCTCCAGGATTGATGTAAAAAGCGTGTCTGGCAGCTGCTGAGGGGGTCTCCCAGGCTGGGCGGAGAAGGCCTGGTACCTCACCTCACAGCATCGAAAGCGCAGGCAGGATGGAACAGTGTACCTTTTCCCGGTGCCGTCGCCACACTGGCTTTGCCAGACGGATTGGAGGGGGCTGGTCAAAATCATGGAAGGGGCCAATCAGGTCGCATGGAGGCCGGCACCTCCAGCCAAAGAAGCTGGGTGCCGGCAGGCACGGTGGTGGGGTGCTCCATCTTTTATTGCTGTGAGGCTCCTGCTTTGATGTAAAAAGCTGGTCTGCCAGCTGCTAAGGGGGTCTCCCAGGCCTGATGGAGAAGGGCCTGGGACCTCACCTCACAGCATCCATAGAGCAGACAGGATGGAACAGTGTGCCTTTGCCCATCCCTTGGCCACGGGCCGGGTTTGCCAGCTGGCTTGATGGTGGCTGGTCAAAAACAAGGAAGTGGTCAATCGAGTCGTATGGAGGCCGGCATCTCCAGCCAATCTCTAGTTTGAACTGAAAATACTAAAATCAGTTTTAAAAAAGCGACAATGTCAATTCTAATAGGTAAATCCAGTGTACTTCAACGTTGACTCGCGTTCATCCGCAATGCACATTACTTCCCCTTAGGCGTCGGTGGATGAGATACATGAAGTAGAGTCAGCATCATGGTAAACAACCCTAAAGATTGTGTAGATGTGAATACAACCAGATGGAGTTCTGACTTGCTCAGTGGTAGTCCTGGTATCATATGGTTCACTGGAATAACTTTTTTTCACACGGGATCTTCAACCAAAGTAGTCATTTTTGGTTCCCATTAAATAGTTAGCCCCAAAAGACATCTCCATGCCTAGACATTATCTGACCGGACTTAGAAAGCCCTGCAGGTGTACTTTTAACTGCGATATTTATTTTACACTGCAGTGGATGGACATTTGATTCTGTTCTTCAAAAGATAATGGCCATCTAGTAATTTTGGATCCAAAAGTCACAGATGCTACCAAATAACCTTTGCAGTATTTTAGGGGATGTGCGCTTTCCCTATGCCAGGGGTTGACATGAGGTTGTGTGTTTGCCAGTCCTGAGACAGAGACAGCATAAAGGGCATTTGAGAGAAATAAGACTGCCTGGTGTCAGCAGTGTCTTGTGGATGGTTCTCGGTGCCATGTTTGGACATTGGTTTTGTGCAAACTGGGATGCAGCAAGGACGGGGTGAGGGTGGGGCTATTATAGGACTCTGTGGGAATAAATGCGATATTGTGCAATAAAGATATTAACGACCGGCCTAAACACAAAATATCAAATGTCTCATCACAACTTAAAACCTTTCAAAAATGTAAAATGTAAATGTTTTATATATGTACATTGTTTGGGGACACACCACCAATGATATCGTGAACATATTCATATACTCAGTCTTCAGATGGACACAACTATCCTTTTTGGCCCATTGATCAACAGCCCCTTCTGATTGCAATTAACTATTGTTGCTCAAACTGGCGTACAGAGATTGCAAGGTGTCAAACTAAAAAGTTTGGAATGACTTTTGCATATGTAGGTGAGTTCAATTTGAGAAATGTACTTTGTTCAATGTGCAAGGATTGATATGAAAAGTTATGTATAACGTGCTTATTACCTAGAGGTTTCTAAGCACGGACCCGGGGATCGAACCTGTGGTGCTCAGTGTTGTCTTGCTTCCAAGGCGAGCACCTTGCATCTGAGCTATCCTCGCCAGACGGATTGCATGAAAGAACTCAAGGAATAAATAAGGGTTAATTAGAAATTCAAATGCATAGCATGGAAGGCGTATTTTTGATGACCCCATAACATCTCAGGACAGCTTAGAAGACACCAAAGACGCACTGTCATGCATTTCTGGCGATTCAATCTGAAATTAATGCAAAGTTAGTGTTCCCCAAAACCTTAAAATTGCAAAAGCCATCTATGACAAATTTGCTACCTGAAAGAAATGCATTCAAACTCATGAGATGTCACAGGTTTTCCCCCTTCTCACCTGTCTATGTTCTTTGTTGGAGTTCTTCGATGGAGTCTTCTTTCGCACAGTTTGGGTCTTGTAAAATCCTGTGCGTAGGTCCTCGGGTTCCAGCGTGCGTTCAGCGTCCCGTCTCCTGGGAACGTTCAGATGTCTGGGAAAAGTCCAGGAAACGGCAAAGAGTGCACTCGGGAACGAGTGCACGGAGGTCCGGGATGCAATAGAGGACAAAAAAGGGGAGGAATGAAGGAGGAGGTATTTAGGGAGACCGGGAACCAGGAATCTAAGGATTTAGCAAAAGTGAACTACGGCAGCACACGTCTAGTCACTGCAAGCGGTAGCGTTGAGACGCGCAGGGCCGCAGGGGTATGTCCGCTTTATAGAACGTAGTGTGTGCGACGCGGAAACTGGTAAACAGCGTTCCGCGTTCGACGGCCATGTTGGGAGTACTGCTGAGTGCAAGCCCCTATGGGTCAGGGACCAGGAAGTCCAGAAAGGACGCGTCCGATGGTTCATGACATGTGATGCATGAGACAATGGAAGGTTCCTTTCTCAATGAACAAGGATTGCATTGGATTCGCACAGTTGGTTGATGAATTAATTGTCAATCCATAGAAAGTTAAACTTTTCTAACGGGGTGTCTCACACGTCTTCTTTTAGTTCCTCCTATTCTTCCCCAAATGGGCAGCTGTTATTATTAGTAGGTAAAAGCAACTTGTCTAATGAAGATTTCACACCTCTTTGGATATACATCGGATAGTTTTCAAAGCAATCTGCTCACCTTGATATCAGAATATTCAAGTTTCCTATGGCTGTTTACTCTGGATGAGTTTTAAGCACTATAAAGGCAGAATTCATTCATTCATTCATTCATTCATTCATTCATTCATTCATGCATTAATTCATTCGTTCCAGTTCAGTCAGTTTCAAGTGTTTTCAATTGTAATTCATCAATCATAAACAGACAATCCTAAAAGACATTTAATAACATCCTGCGAGACAATATAACATATAGTTACTAGACTTCAGCTACTAAAGAACAATTTAACCAGGTTGCATATTTGGCATAAAACAGTAATTTCAGACAATACAAACATTAAAACACTGTATACAAAAATTGATATCCCTCACCTATTAAATATTAAAAATTGATAAGGGCCTGATATTACACACATTTTATTAAGTCCTACCAGGGTCCTTCATGATACTTCCCATTAGGCCCAAAGCTATTTTCATAAACAGGTGAAACGCCCAAGAAATCATACTGTTTTGCTGCGAAAGACAATGTAGGAGGTCTGGTCTAAACTGCATACATCCTCTTTGGCTTAATACTGGTGTCATAGTTCTTTGCCTTATACAATTATAGGTCGGACAAAGGAGGAGAAAGTTGCCCATGTTTTCCACAGTTGTCAGATAGAAGAGGCCCCCGCACCACCATCAGGTCTGGCCCCTTTCAGATACAAAACAACCGAGTTAAGCTTGATGAGATTAAGAGACTAAATCACAGAAGCATTTTATAATGGCAAAACCCCATTGGAAAACGCTTGGTGAATAAGGCCCTGAATCTCATTAGCACTAAGTTTCTTCACTGAGAATAATATGGGCTGCTATCCAGGTAGGCCTCCAATCTATTGGGAGATGAAATTATCCTTTGAGCTCTATTTACAGTTTTTCCCATATCAATCACTTCTCTGGTCCCTTTTAGCCTACTAAGTAACAGGGCTTTCACGCTCCCTCTAGAATATTTATCAAGGAACGCCTGCCTCTCAAACCAGTGCACAGCATTAATTCACTTAAAGGCATTTTCCATGTGGGATATCCATCACATTTTTCGGGCCCTCCGGTGTTGAAGGATATCAGAGATTATTTCTCTCAAAAGGGAGGCATGTGGATTACCCATGTACAGACCTAAAATAATGGGGCTGCCATACTAGACTGATCCTCAGTATACCCTAACCCAGGCTCATTAACCACCATCAATGTTAGGGCACCCTGTGGTAAAACAAGCAGCCTTCAATGTATTCTCAGATATTTGGCGTGTGTGGGCAGGCTCAACACGCCACATTTCTGACCCATATTTGCCAATTGAAAGTCGTTTAGCCTTATACACTTTAATCAGCAACGGACAAGGTTGCGCTTTTATAGATTAGGAGAAACGTAGTAATGCGGCTGTGTTCTGGGCCATTCTGACTGCTTTCTTCTCCATGCAAGATTTGCCAGCAACCCCTTTGAGAAGCAAATCCAAAGATAATCAAAAACGTTCACCTTGTCTAGTTGGCCTCCATTTACTCTCTAAGTGTAAGAATGAAAATGGTCTTTTCCCATCGTCATTATACAGGATTTTTACAGTTCACTGCTAAGTTCCTTCTTGTCATAAAATCCACATAGGATTGTAGTAATACCTCTAATGCTTTAGGTGTCGAATCCATAAGGACATCATCATCAGCACATGCTAGGAGGGGGACCCTTCTTTCACCTAACCATGGCACGTCACAGGTGGACTGCTCCAATGTTACTTGTAACTCATTTATGTATATGTTAAATAAGATTGGGGCCAGCACACACCCCTGCCGCAATCTTCTTGTTGACTTCAAGGGTCTCGTACAGGCACCCCATCCTATATCTGACACACAATCAGTTTCAGAAAATAACAATGCTTTCACTTTAAGTCGCCCCACCGGAATAAGAAAGATCTTCCAGGATTAACCACAGCAATTCTCTATCCAGTAGATCAAAAGCAGTTGAAAGATCCATGAATGACAAGTAGAAAGGTGAATATGACAACCTATGTATTTTTCTATCAATAATGAAAGATTAAATTCCTGATTCACTGTTCCCAGGCCCTTAGGGAATCCTGACTGACAATCCCTTTTAATGTTATGAGTATTTACCCACCTAAGAGTATGATCCTACTGTCCATTATCTAAAAGTGCAATCGGGCAATAAAAGCTGGGCATCGATTTGTCCCTTTCTTGTAAATTGGGGCAATTATTGAGCAGTGCCAGGTTAACAGGGTTTCTGAAGCCTGCAAGATTACATTTTAAAAAGTTACAAAGAATCATGGCCCATATATCTATATTGGATCGATATAGATCTGCTGGAAGGAAGTCTGGTCCTGGTGCTCCATTAGATTTTAGGCTTTTCATTGCCTTTATAATGTCATTACGTTTAAATTGAAAAGGCCCCTCACCGGGGTCACAATACTGGGTAAAATCAACCCGGGTCTCTCCCTTTCCCATATTTGCTCTTTTTCTTTTTAAACATGTGCCTAAAGTTCTGGATTTAACTAAGTGCACAATACATGTTTTATTTTAAAATAAACAAATAAATAAATAAAATATCTGCTGATGCTTCTTTGGTGAAGATGGCAGAAAAGTGAGCCTGCCAGAGATCTGCTTGAACATTGGTTTCTATCACCATGATGGCATTGGGATTGGCACCTTTAGCCCCCAAGCCCCAAAAGCCTCTAGAGTCATTCCTCACCACCGCCTCCAGTAGGTCCTCCCATGCTTTATACTCTATATTCCTTTTCCTTTTTTGAGAGCTCCTCATATACTCTGCTGTTTTCCTATTTACCAGGTCGCTGTTTCGTGGATGTGCCCTTAGAGCATCCCATCATTGTTTCCTGGCATCTTTTGTTCATTCAAGGACGTGTCTTATATATTTGTCAGAGGACCATCAATCTCCGATAAGGAAAGAATGACCATTTCAATGTTGCACCCCCTAGTCCACTGTTATCTCTTTTTCCTTGAAAAAATGTATGACTTTAATCAATTCATTATGTTGTAATCCATGAAGGACAATCACTTGTGTGATCAAATGGTTAAATAACCAATCTGCTCCTTATCCAGGGCTTTAGGTGGGATAGATACCCTGACCGTCTCTGAAAAGTGCCTAGCCTAGACGCATTGATCCCCAGGCAACACTTTAAGCCACAATTTGGACTCTGCTGCACGGTGAAAGCTTTGCCTGTGGGTCTATATGTTTCAGCATAAGAAACAAAAAAGTGGCAGGCGACCCAAAAGGAATGATAACAGTGCTCCTGTCTCTCCTTTGTTCTTTTAATCAGAAGCGCCAAACCCCACAGGAAGCCCTTTCACCATACAGCTCTGTTGGTTGAAAGAACTGTCTGTGGGGTCACCACCTCTGATTAAGAAACAAAAAGAGCGGAAGGTGCTGTGCTACCATACCTTTTGATGCGCCCGCCTCCTCTCTGAATTCCTAATCAGAGGCGCAGACACCCACAGGCAGCCAATTCATCAGGTAACAGAGACCATCTTTGTTGCATGAATGGGCTGACAGCAGTGGTCAGCTCATTACCTGTGATAAACAAAATGAGAGGATGACACAGCAAAACTAATAGTAAAAATGCACCTGCATCCCCAGTCTGGCCTCCAGTATGTTCAATGTTGAGCCACACCTTCTCCCTCCACACCACACTGCCCATACATCTTGTCTCCCCTCCAGGGAATTCTGCCTCTCCTGATTGGTGGACCATATATATGAGGCAGCTTTTAAAGAGCAATAGTTATTTAATATCACATTGTGTGTGCATGTGTGGTGGGCACAAGAGTTGCTGAATTGCCTCTTGAAGTGTGGTCTTTTTGAAGGGATTACCTTTAATTTCTCTCACAGGTCAGTCTCCAGAAAAGAAATTCTGTGGCTGCCAAGCCTAAAGGTCTTGTGGGACCCAGTTAAGAATGTATAATATGACTTTATACAGTGGACGAAGTGTACGAAAAGAAGTAGTGGAACTATGTTCCCCACTGGCCTGGCCCTGATCCCCACAAACGCCTTCACCACACCCCCTCCCACATGCAATCCAAACTCCCAAACAAACACACCTGCTGTTTAAGGGAATATTCTGTGCACTCCACTGAAGTGCAAGTGTCAACTTCTTACTACACTTTTATTTTAAAACAAAACCATTCCGGAACCGTTTCTATAGAAAATAAAAGTATCGGAACTATACAACTTATTTTAAAAAAAGTAGAGGAGCAGCGCTCCCAAGCGATCCCGCCCACCTCGACCACTGACTTTATATCACATAAGACCTTATTTTGTGATCATACAAGGTAAACTATTATACATCTATCAAAAAAGGCAACCACAATATCACCATAAAAGCCTGTAAACAATTAGTTGTGATAAAAAGCATGACATCACTACTGAGCTGTAATTATGACGCTCAGTTGTGATGTCACAATGCCTGCTCGTGAGCCAGCAAAGAGCAGAATGTCAGTTGTTACTGCCACACTTAAAGACATGACTTCTTGTAAAATAGTTGTGTGTGACATTTTACAGCCATTGAGCGATAAGGAACTCTCTACGGTGGTATGTGTGTTTTATGCACTGCTGGAGTTTTACACACGAGGGCAATAATTACACAACTAGTCCTTATTGTAAAGCACAAAACAGAAACTGTTTTTAGATGCAATGTATTAAAGTGCTTAAAGCTTTTTTATGCAACTCATTAGAAGTTGCATTTTAGTTGGTTTTCATTATCCCAAAAAAATTTGGCATTGATTATATGCATCAGCAACTAGTAAATATATTGCATTACATTAGGCATGAGGCCAGGTATTTAAAGGGATGAGAATGAATGGTCATGTATCCATAAGGAATAAAATGTAATTATACATAAATAGGATATTGCAAGTCACCTTGGAGTGCCAAGACACGATAAAAAAATACTTGGCTTTCTGCTTCATTCCTCTATTTGGTCTCGGAACTCCCCTATATATATAACTTTCTTGGTGTTGTGAAAACATGGCCAAATACTCCAACCACAAGGCTGTCAGGATTATACTGCACTGAGGATCCCCTAATTAAGGGTGAAACCGAGTATGAAGTTGTACTGGCAGCCTTGCAAATGTCTCTCTTGGGTTGATTAAGCTATGTATAAAGTAGCACTGCCCTCTTATACAAAGACAATTTCCTGGAGAAAAAAAGGTTTGCATTTGGGCTAATTTGCATACCCACAATGCCTTGCTGTTGTGGCTCAAAACTAGAGGTGCATTTCCAGTGATGGCTACTAGGTGGCGTAGTGGAATGTGTGACTTTCCTACAAATATATATATATATATATATCAGTACAGATATTGCTTTCATCTCCAATGCCATCTCTCTTTAAATGTAAATGGCCTACTTAACATTTAATATCTATGTGACTCCTTGCTTCAATTGCCCTAACTTCTATTTTGCAGGTTTGCATTGTTAAGCGTGTTTCTCTGTAGCAACCAATCTTCTCTGCATTTCTCGTTTTGAACAATAGCAACAATTATTTTTTCTTAAAGTATTATAAAATAAATCAATACAAATAATTAGTGTAATTACATCCTAAGGAATAAACAGATAAAAAGCTGCTCTAAAGAAAAAGGATTGAGTGGCAAGAAAAATATACACTCTAGCAATGGAACCTTGCAACATCCTTCCTTTAGTCTATGTGTTAAAACGTCTATCGAGTTGTAGCCTTTATGCATGCTTCCCTATGCTACATGATGAACGTATTAGATGCATTTTAAAAGAAACACACCACTTACCTCTTATTTGTAGGTTTCTCAGTACGGATTTTTGAAGAGTACAGGAGTTATGCCTTACTTTATATAGGCCACACATCCCTGGAAAAAAAAAAAAAAAAAAATATATATATATATATATATATATATATATATATATATATATATATATATCCCCAGAAGTAATCTACGGAGCAAGTGCTGTGTGCCCGTAGTCATGCCAGGAAACAACACGTCACCCTTTCAAAGCCCCACCATGAGGCCATGGACTCGCGGGTCACACGCCATTAACTGGGGGCGGGAGGAAGCGAGCTAGAGAGACTGTGTGACCTGCTGTGGTCATATCTGGACAGTGTGTGGCACTGTGGAGTGCTTGGGCTGCAGGGGCAGTATCCATGACAGTAGTGCGGCATTGTAGATTGCGTGTCTTAGCACGTTGGTGGAAGCTAGTGTGTTTATACTGCAGATCTTGTATGTTACAATGGTAGTAGCTATGGTGACATGTTAATACTGCAGATTTGTATGCTTTAGTAAGTGTGCTTAGTCGATATGGGGTAGCGTGCAAGGTTTAGGATACCATGCCACTCGCCTTGCTTGCAGTGTTTCGGAGTGCATTTCAGAAGAGGGGGCTACACCATATTACTGTATGGTGTTTCTTTTGGAACATTGATGGAGCGTTTTCAGCAGGTGTCATTAGTCACACTGTGGCAATGCACAGCTCTTCCTATCAAGGTCACACAATGAAACGCTGTAGATACGGTGCGCCGTGGTTTCTCTTTCCTGTGCTGGTTATCTCCCTGAGCCTCATGCTGGAAGTGCAACATGCCATATTGGAGGGGTTAGTGTACTGGTCCCATTACGGCACGGTAGTGTGTTTGTATGCACCAGTAACCTCGCGTGATCACACCATACCACAACGTGTCTTATCCCTCACACTGGCTATTTGCTGAGTTCGAGGATGTGGTGTAAACAGCTAGGTAATTTTTAACAGCAAGCATAGAGTTCTTAAATCTAAAAAAAAAAGTATCATAATGCACATATGAATATAGGTATGGTTTAATTGTGTCAGTCAAGAGTTAGAGAGAGCAGGCAAAAGAGAGAGAGAGTGGTACTATGTAGTACTTTTTGTAGGTAACAGTTTCTGTTCTGTTGCGTTTTTAACAGTTACTTATTTCAGTACTTCACTGTATTTTGCTTTTCATTGCACATTGTGCTTTCCTTGGTTGCAGTTTCTTGCTGTGTGTCTTTTGCCCGCATTTGCATGACAGTAGATCGCCATGTTTTTAGTTAGCTGTGCTGATTAGTGTCGTTTCTCTTAGCGTGGAGATGTAACAGGTTTCATTGTTGTTTCTTCCACTGTTTAGCTGTATGGGTCACGTTCTGAACACGTGCTGTGCCCTTGTTACACAAGTTATCCTGGCTCATGCTTCTGTCCAGCGCCCCACTTTGCAAGTCTTCCAATTAGTGCCGTTTGTCACAGCAGGGCACTGCAATGTCCATACCTGACTTAAATGCTCTAATCATTGAAAGTTGTTGATTGATCAGTCTTTGGGACCGGGTCATTCTCAGATGCTCTGCAGTGATTAGCTTTGAACAGTTGTATTCCGTTTGTTCTAATTACTTGTCTGATTCCCTTTTATATTTTTTATTCACTTTTTATACATTTTACAAACAATTTACAGATACCAATTACATACAGTTTGTTGCATTAATCCCCCTGCCCCCAATAAAATTTATAAAAATAAATGGAACAACGTCCTTTTATCGTGGGATGTTTTTTCGTGGGGTATTTTACCACAAATTGTTCGTAGAAAAAACTCCTTGAATTTTTTTGGGGGGTTAGAAAAATATATAAATTGGGTGTGGGTGTTCAGGAATAGATACAAAATTAAAGGGGATGGGGTTTCGGGGGAACCCTCAAAAATAAAAAATTCAATGAGTTTAAAAAAAAAATATCGGCAGTAAAAAACCCTGCCAAAATACATCTCGCGATTAAATAACATGGCACCATATTACCCCTGCCCCTCTTTTTTCTTAGCATGTGTTGAACATGATTATTGTTAGTTGTCTGATACGGTAGGAGCAAATCAGTCAGAGCGATTTATATAACCGTAATAACCATAGGTTCCTGGAAATCATAGCTTGTAGAGCATGTCTTGAAGATTATGTGATGTCACAATGTGACAGATGGCGTTCTAACTATCTCTTAGTATTATTGTGAAGGCATTAAGATACATCATTGCAATAGCTTTTCTGTTGTTCCGATCGTTGTGATACAAGTATCCATGCCAGGCTCTGCTGACGAGTTGTCCCAGTTCCTTCTCCTCAATGCTAATGATCTATCAATCAAAATGGCAACCTTTATGACTGGTATGATATGGCTGGATACCCTGCAAGTCGTCGCTTCTCCATCACCTTCCAATGTCTCCATTCTGCCGCTTATTGCCATCACATAAATATGTGATTATTTTAATTGGCAAGACAATCATTAATTAAAACAGTAGCTCTTCAACAAATTGACGTCTATAGAAAAAAAAAAAAAACACATAAGCATCTTCTAATAGGCAGTGGTTCTGAAGGAAAGGATCAAGCCGGGCATGCGATTCTTAACAAATATAACTTAAAATGGGCACCACTTCTTGCAAGGAAGAAAAAAAAAAAACAGGGCATTCGTTTGAATGAGGGCAATCATGGACTTTCTGAAAAGTGTTGGTGTTTCAGACAAGTGGTAGAAGTGAGCGGGAACGGTCGGGAGCAGGGTTCCACTACTTTTATTTTTTACTGAGAACAGCTTCACTACTTTTCGCAACCATTTCCACCATTCGATAGCTGTTGTTTGTTAAAGCCACTTCGCCGTAGGATATCAGCTACAGCTAAAGTGAAATCTGTTTCAACTCAATTGGCTGTCGACCAGCATGACTGCAACCCTTGGAAAATGTGTTGCACCTTGCCCCCCTCCTACCTAGTCTGTCTCCCGCCGGGGTCACAGTTCCACTACTTTTTTGTTACACTTCCACCAGTGTTTCAGACTCTATATTGTAATCATCATGACCTATGAAGTATTAAGTTTGAACAAGATGATTTCTCCACAAAGGCGCTACTGGTAGAGCCTAATTAAAGAGGCTACGCCTATGGAGACAAGGTAGTGGCAGTGTGCATGCTACTCAGTAACAATGAGAAAATAAGATGAACATGCATGTAATGCATGTAGCTAATTGGCCAAATTTAGCTTGGTTTGATGTTTACCATTGCTTATAGAGCTGCCTACATAGTTGCTCTTGTTTGCAGAGGTGGCATTATAGTGACTCAACTTGTTCAAAACCAATCGTCCCGTTCATAAACATGGCCCTGTCTTGCTTTAAATGTTTTGTGCATGCACATGTTTTGCCTGGGGTCATCCATTTAGTTCCTAGAATTTGGTGAGAACGTGTTTTTTTATTTTAGTTTGAATGTGCATATTGATGGACATATTAGGATGCTTTCGTGCACGAGTGAGCATCCATTTAGGTGCATCAGCCCTTTATTTATTGACAAAAAATTGAACGCCATGAAAACACATAATTTCTCAAGAGAGGGATTATACATTGCACTGTAGCAGTGGCCTTTAACAATAGAACATGTTGATTGGGGAAACGCACATGAAGAAATTGAGATGGTTCAAGTTAGGGGAGTATGATCGTTAAGCCCCAGAAGTTGACCAATGAGTGCTTTGAAGGAAGGAGAAAAGTAATGCTATTTTACATACTATAGCAGAATGGAAAGTGAGGTGTCGGCATTGTATGGTTGATGGTAAAAGATGGGGGATGATTATAGAAGAATCTGGAGCAAAGTTCCATTGTTAGGTGCTGTGATGAAATGACTACTTCTCTGCAGGAGTACCTGGATGACTAGTGGTTTCTAAACGCCTACTCAGTCCCACTCAAATACTGAACCAGCAGTGATCTCCATCATCAACGGGAAACAGGCACGACATGAATGGTACACCTCGTTAGCCTCTTTAAGTGGTCATGGGCCAAGTGAAAGCCATAATCTCCAAGGGGGGTGTGAGCCAGAAAGAAAGCATCAACAGTGCTGTGGTGCCACAATGAAAGAAATGTCCAATAAACAATTCTTTAGTCAAACTAATAAAAACACCATCAATCAACCTTTGTAATAAAATACAAAGAATATGCAGACTTGTTGTTGAAAGGGTTTCTCTGGGTATGAAGACAGAGGTATACATGTAACTGTCTTTGCCATAAAGTTTAATTTTAGGTATACGTTGTTTTACAAAAGTTATTGAGTGATATCTTAATTGTGACTAGATCCCATAGAATAAGGCCATGGGGACACATTGATATCTTCTTTCTGGGGCTCAACAGTCTCAAATCGGTTTGGTGCTTTTCCAAACATCTACCCAGATTGCATTAAGGTGGCTGAGATTTTGCGATAGAACATATTAATGCGCTGCAATTGAACAAGCAGCAATGGCAACTTGACCCGCAGACACTTGTGACAGGCAGGTGATGTTCGGGCCGTGTAGCAGCTTGCAAGTGCTTTACAGTGGTTTGAAATTGCAGGGAGAACCAAAGACAGCACCATTTCTTTCTGAGGTGCTGTGAGGTGCAGACAGGAGTCTCTGCCCTTTTTAGCCAGACACATGCAGGGTTTGAACACTTCAGCAGGCAGAGCCCAGTTTAATTGGGTCCATGCAGAAGACAAGTCTTTTCCGGGAGCAGTCCTTTGTGGTGTGTCCCTCGTCTGACTTTCACAGTCTGGTAGACTGCCCGGGAGACTTGCTGGTTTTCCTTTTCAGCAGGCAGTTTCCTGGGTTCCAGTGTACAAGGAGATTGCAGGCATTTTCTGACAGCAGAACATTTCAAATGTTCTCTGAAGTGGTTGAGGAGAGGGTCTGAAAAGCTTCATATTACTCAAACCGATGAGGACTTATGGTACCCCAATACAATTCCAGCAAAATACTTCTTTAGTCCAAAGATGATTCAACTAATAGGAGAGAGGGTCTTGGCCCTGTATATAGTCATTTAGCCACAGTAAGCGGGTCAATTTTATGCCTTCTGTAAGGGGCCACACCTGGCTGCTATGACAAGTGTCCTGACAGCTGATGTCAGCTTCCAGAGGGTTTTGTCTGCGCAATGTTCATAGGAGACGCATGCAGTGTTTGTGGTCTAGCAATTTCCAAGATGGTGAAACCCTTTTCCTAGTTGTAACTTTTCTCTTCGATTAATCAGAACTTCCCCCTCTCCATATCTGCATTGCGTCAAAGAGACCCCTCGTCTCATCTGCTGGAACGATTTGACAATTGTGCTGAAAAGGTTTTTTTTAAGCTTTGGTCTACTGCGTACGCCCCCTATCCTCCTTGGACGGGGCCAAACCTTCCCAGCTAAGAGCAAAGGGACCTTTTACTGTGGTTTGCTGTGGGTGATACTTAGCCCAAGGTAGTGAAATACAGAAACTCTGACATTCGTGCGAGCTACTGGAAACCAATTTCACAACACAATGTCATCAGATAAGTTTTGGCAATTATAACAGTATCTCCCCATTAGCCATTATATCAAATCAGATACAGATTTATATTTATGCTTTATCAAGAATCTGCCACAAGGTCTTAGTGATACAATGCTATCAATTTAAATCTGTTTGTTTATCCTCAAAAGGATTATCACTTTTATTCCAAATCAAGACCAAGCGGAAAGCTAGACTAGCATTTGTTCTAGACATGCCATAACAAAATAGTTTGAAGGCTATCAACCAGACATAGTCAGGAATGTGCTGTTCAATATGTAGACTGCTAGCTCACGTGTAGCAGGATTGCCAGCCAAAAACATGCTTACACATATTAGTGACCACGTCAGCTGGGACACTTTCTGAAAGCGTAGCCCAATTGCTGCTATCGTGACGCTGATTGCCAATACAGAAGCTCAGAAGAAAGTTCACCTGGGGTGTCTCATGTATGGACGCTGGTAAGTTAAATTATATACCCAATGTTTTTACATGCCCATCTGGGTACAGACCCAGCAACACCAGTTTTTGAAACCAGAGCGCTGTCTGAAAGTGAGACTATTTTGCAGATGGGACTTTCATGGTAAAATCCATTGACTATAGCTCCTAAAATGTTAAAGGGCTCTTGGAGATTCCACCGCAACAGATGGACATCCATCATAGATAGCGACATTGTTTCAACGCACATGCAGGGAATTGTACACATAGCAGCAATACCATCAAAAGTCAAGCAGCAGCAGGTGGATGTCTCCCTATTTACAGAACTGATACCCAGTGGGAGGTTGAAATGACCGTGAGGCAATATACTTCCTCGTGCATCAAAATTCCAGTATAGCTCAGTGTGTTCCACAAACCCCACTGGCAATACAGTCCTGTAGAGAAATGGCGTAGCATGCTTCTGGAGGACTGCAGGCAGCCAGCACACTCTCCAAACAAGTGAACTAGAAGAATAGGCAACAAACATCGTATTTA
The DNA here is from genome assembly GCF_040938575.1 of Ambystoma mexicanum. Classification (NCBI taxonomy): domain Eukaryota; kingdom Metazoa; phylum Chordata; class Amphibia; order Caudata; family Ambystomatidae; genus Ambystoma; species Ambystoma mexicanum. Next base: position 1,041,925,495 of record NC_090934.1, on the reverse strand, counting down.
AATGTTTTCATTCAGCTACAAAGGCATCCCTGGTTTTGACCGAGCCTTTCTATGCAGAAGACAAAATATAATAATGCAACTAACAATGCAAACCAACATTGTAATTTGAGATACAAATTGAATAATCGCAATACGATGATAGTCTCGTTTTTTTAGTTTTAAAAAAAAAGAAAACACCTGCTTGGTGAAATACAGGTAGATGCGATAACAGGCTCCAAGGTTCCAAAAGCTGTTGAGCAGCCTGTGGAACAATAGAGTTTTGATAACTTATTCTAGGCCTATTTTATAACCATTTGTTAGACGCAGAATAAAATCCTCTGATGGAAGAGGACTGCAAAGGCAGAAAGGAATATTCGAAGCATGAGGCCGAGCCCTGATTGTCTTCAGTTTATTCATCAGTGTCATTGTGAGTGGTTGGGCTCAACTGAGATGGTTGAGAATTTGCAGATAACAATCCTATCTTCATGGTTTGTTACACAAGAGCAAGGGTTTCTAACTTGCAGATCTCTGGATGTTATGGACCACAACTCACATGACTCATCACCCCTAAATATGCAGCCAGTTCTGATGGGAAAGGTAGTCCAGAGTGTTTGAATAGTTGAAGATTGCAAAGCCCTGCACTAGAGACTATGAAAAAGAGAACACATCTGAGAATGGTGGTTTCTGAGGTGTGACAAATATGATTTAATGAAGTCAAATGAAAGGACATGTATTTGAAGAACAAACAGTTTTTCTGTGGAGAGAGGGAGGATTTACCTCTAGCATGATGCTGGAGGTAAATCACCCACTCCAGTGCTATACTCATAGTATGGCAGAGCAGGACAAGTGTTGATTATTCTATTGCCACCTCTTTTTTTCCCCATACCTCCAAACTTGTAATGAGACATATGGAGAAAAGAACGTTCTTCTCTGTTTAATCAGATAATAATTATTAGCGCATAAGAGTAAGGTAGACCAGGTCGGTCCACGTGGACATGAAGGTAGCATGGTTGCAGTCCAACCCCACAGTGACCACGGCTGTTTTCCCTAAGACAAGGTTGGCCAAGCACAACTCAAACATCACGTCAACTTTGGTTGGTTCTTAGGCTAAAACAAGCATAGCGATCTAAAATTATGATTTCTTTTGCACAGTGCAAGGTGTTGCTGGGGGGGTGAATGAGGGGGCTATAGCCCTGGATCTTTTGGTTGTAGCCCCGGATAGTGGTATACCTCTTTTCGGGTCACTGCCAGTTTGGCAGAGGCAGGTTTGGCGCGACCGTTTCGGCGTGGTGGCCAATTTGGCGCGCCCACTTTGGCGCAGAAGCCTTTCTGGTGCCGTCGATTTGGCGCGAGGGTCATTTGGACGTGGCTAACATTGCAGCCACGTCGAAACACCCTCACGCCAAACTATGGAGTGTGTTTCATTCCCTTCTACTGGTGTCTGCAGAGGCTCCAACGCAGCAGATGAATGCTGCCTGTTCCTTGCGTGCAAAAAACTCTCACACCTTCCAATCCTTTAACACCATTAACACCCAAAAAGCTCTCACTCTCCCAGTTATATGCAAGTTCCCAAGTCCCATTTCACTATTAAGTCGCAACTCACCCTAGTCCTTGTCACATTCCTAAATACGCTTTGAGCTGAACACTTATACTGGCCAGTTGCTTAAGCAGTTGCATGTTCTTCAGCCTTCTCAGTCTCTTTCTTTCCTCACACGTTGGTCACAATCTCTCACTCTTCCTGCATCCGTTGTCCATTGTCATCATCTCTCAAAGTAACCCTCACATCCACTGTATAAACCTGCTGCTTCTCCCCCTCCCCCCTTCGGCTTTCCCTCTTTGTCTGTAATTTGTTCTGATTTTACCAGCATGGGAAGTGAAAATCCTGAGAGAACCAATGCCGGATTCTGCTCACTTTTAGGGCTTTTGTGTTCTGATTGCGGTTCTGAAGTGGAGGTGGTGCGTTAATGTCCTGCAAGTTCTGACCACCCCCTCTGGGGCAACTTCTCCAATGTGAGGCTATGCTAGATATGGGCTCCCAGACTCACATGCCCACCTGGATAGAGTAAATGACAGCCATTGTTAAGGCACGCCAACACCCCAGTTTCTACAGGCTCCCAGATTCGGAGCAGGATGATGGCAAATAATGATTTGGGAAATAATGTTATCCGTGCAGGATCACATAAGGCTTCCTAACTGAGAAGCCGGGATTGAACCTATGACTCTGGATTTAGCACCTGACGCGTATACTGTGGAGTTACCACTTTCCTCCTCTGTGTGGTCAGGCCATTACGCAATTGTTATTACACAATCTTTTGCGACTTTATACAAAAAAGAGGAAAGACATCTATAATGGGAGACATACAATATTGTAGCGGTCAAACAAAACATTGTGTTTGGGCGAGTAACAAGGATGGGGGAAGCACACCTCACGGATTGGCCAGTTTCACATAGAAAGATAACGTAATTTGCCGAAGATCACAGAATTTACTGCAGTGGGGATGCTGGGATTTGAACTCGGATCGTCTAATTCCAGTTCTTGAAACGTACAGATGCAAACACATCCTGAGCTGGGAGTTGACTCGGTGGTAAGGCATAAGGCCGACTGCTTTGCGGCAATGGCCAGTGTGTTTGTTGGAATCCAGGACTTTAGCACGCTTTCATTTTTGCGTTTCATTTTTGATGTCAGAGGAGAGTAAATCACGGGTTTCATTTTTGCTATCAGAGGAGAGTAAATCTCCAAGTCAAGAACGACCAATATACACAATGGCCCCTCGCGCCAAAAGATCCCCGTGGCGCCGAAGCGGTTGCGGCGAATCGGCCCACGCCCATCTGGCTGCACCAAATCGTCCTGCTCCGCCTGATAGAAGCTCAGGGACTACAACCAAAAGGCTTTAGCTAACCCCGAGTCCTGACAACACTGATGCTAGCAGAGCCCCGGATCTTTTCCAGACTAAGCAACACCCCTGGTACAGTGTGTTTATTGGCCGATGCAAATGAAACGTTTTTATGGTGCGGTGCCATCAAAGACAACACACACTCACCCACGTGCCTAGGGCTCAGAAGCATATAGCGACCCATCCATAGTAACGTTGCATTTGCCCGATTCCAGCGTGGCATTCCTGGCACAGAGGAGGAGGGCTGTGGGTCACCAAACATAATTACGCGAGTTAAACAAAAATCCCCTCAAAGAAATTAGGACCCTATTGGGATGACCATTGGTTCAATATGTGATGTGCAAACATGCCACTAGAGGGCAGTACATATCACACGCTATCCAAATGCCTGGCTAGAAAGGCTCGTAATCATCGAGTACACATATAGCAAATAATTATGATTGCCCATCACACTCGACCACATAACTGGTGTTCAAGTCTGCTATCTGCCATACGTTTTCAATTGTTATGCCTCCATTTATAAACGCAGAATTGAGAAGCAGGTCAATACGGCAATCGTTACAAGAAGCTGCCGCCGTCGCAGCCAGACAGGCCGCAGTTCTCTCGTTAAAAAAAAAAAAGAAAAAAAAACACGTTCAAAGCGTAACATCTTGAATAGTTATGGCTCCCAAGACAGCCATCGCTGCTGCCATGGCGCAAATTATGGGCTAAATAGAACGCGCAGTGCTCTGGTAAGGTTGCCCGTGTGACTCGAGGCGAGGGCGCCACATCTCCGACTTGTCCTGTTAACCTTCACACCACCTTTCAAGAAAGAACACGCATTTGCGTGCGCTTAATGCGGCCTAATGCCCTGTATTGCAGCAATCCTGCGTCGGCGGCTCCCCCCCAAGCAGCCCACTATTCCCAATTAAAAGCCAGGCCGAGAGGGCCCCGGTAAAGCAGCGTGTTCCACGCAGGCCCCGTGGTCGGCATCCGAGAGGTGCAGGCCCTGCAAGGTTATTCGAGGCGCGGGAATTCTGCATTCTAATTAGTAACAGCTCCGCCTCCGCCCAAGAGCAGAGCTGGAGAAATCACCCTGGCAACCAGCCTTTATACTACAAAAACAATTACTTCTGTGGAGATTGCGGCACGATCAGCGCGCGCTGAGACTTAAGCGCAATGATGGTGGATGTGGCGAACTGATGGACGTGACGCCGGCCTTCGGATTGTGTAAAGGACCGTGAACCCTTCCAATGGGGAATGTTGGAGCTTTTTTGCGGAGTCATTTGCATAACCATTGTAGCAGGGGTGGACTGGGAACCAAAAGAGGCCCTGGAAATAATTTTCAAAGTCTCCCCATATTACACATTTTCAACAAACCCAACCCATTTCCCACGAGAAAATGTGGAAATGCCACGCAAAAGTGGCATAGGGTGCAGAGGCCACCGAGAAATCTCCAGAGTTCCCTATAAGCCAGTCAAACTCTGCATTGTAGCAAACAAGCAAAGCATCCTGGATTCTGTTGCATGATCTGAATGACCCCTGGCCTAGTAGGATCGCTTGTCTGTCTTCCCTCTGTACCCCCTCCCTTGGCTCGTCGCACCTTGAAACACTTGTGTATAGGCGCGTTATGAATGCTATATCATATCATATCATAAGTAAGGGGTTATCGGGTTTGTGTCCTTTTACCCCCAAAAAATGCCCCAAAAAGGAGCAGCACTCCCTGAAACTACAAAAAAAAAGCATTTCCTTCAAATACATTCCAATTAATTCAATTGAATGAAACAATTAATAAATAAACAGGTGCATGACAAGGATGCAGGTTTCCCAACTCTGGGCCTCGAGGGCAGGAATTCTGATGGGTTTTCAGGATCTCCCTCATTAATATTCATGAGAAAAAATATGCATTCTTTTAGAATCAAATGCAAATTACCTCATGAATATTAATGAGTGGTATCCTGAAAACACAGTGTGGATCCAACCCTGGAAGCCTGCAGTTGGATAACCCTTGTTTAGACGTGTAGCTGGGTTTAGTGGCTGTAAAGGGAGGGCAACCATATACAAGAAAAGAGAAGAGGTAATTTGTTAAATGAAAAAAGTCAAGGTTTGGCTAAACAGGAGCATGAAACAAAGGGCATTGATTTAAATTGGAATTATAGTGCCTGTAGTTGACTGTTGCATTCATTAATAAAGACTCAAGCATGTTGACTTTATTAAATCATTCATACCAGCAAGTGTCAAAATATTGCATTTCTATGAAATATATTGAACCTGCGAAAAATTATTGACCCCTATTCCAATGATTGACTCCTAGGGGGTAATTCATGGATTATTTGCGCCGAAAAAAACGTGATTTGTACGCCATTCTGCCCGCAAATCCCCATTTGTTAAACAGGGATTTGCGGGCAGAATGGCGCACAAATCCCGTTTTTTTGGCGCAAATAATCCATGAATTACCTCACTAGTCAAATGATATTTTTTCTATATATAATACACACTTTTACATTTTCACAGTGTTGTTTCGGCATTTAGTTTATTTGATTCAGCAGTAACAATACCTGCAGTCTCTATTTGGACGTGACTTCCTATTGACCCCTTCCTCACCCCACCTTTACAACACTATCCATGGGAGAAAAATACTTTATTGCTTGCCTACTTTATGCTCCAACTCTGTTTATTTCTGTTCTGATAATGTTGAGCTACTTGATTTTCCACTCGTTATTAAACAAGTCACCAAGTAGACAGGTGCTCCGCGGCATGGTATGACATTGCATGTAAATTGTGTGCACTAATGCACACTGTAGTAGTGTGGATCGCCACACCGCGGTGCATATACAACATTTGGAACATAGTGGTCGTTGGTGCCTCTTGGGACTCATTATTTCAGAGGCTTGGTAGTCTACAAAAGGATATATTCAGTGGTTGAAGTGGGCGGGAGCGGTGCTCCTCTACTTTGAAAACATGTTTCACTGTTCCCATACTTTTATTTTAACACAAACAGTTCCAGATGTTTTAGTTTTAAAATACAAGTGTAGGAAGAAGTTGAAACTTGCACTTCAGTGCACTGCACTGAACATTCCCTTAAAGAGCAGGTGTGCTTATTTGGGGGTTGGATTGGGCGTCGGAGGGGGCGTTGCAATGGTGTTTGTGGGGACTGTGGCCAGAGCAGCAGGGAACACAATTCCACTACTTCTTTTTGTACACTTCGACCACTGGAGATGTCAGAGCTGACTGTGTCAAATCCCCTGGGGGTACCCAGCCCCAGGATAAAAGTGCTGCAGTGAAATCCGAACTGCCTGGCCTGACAACTAAGATGTGTGCTGTTGACCTGCAGGCAGAGTTTTAACAAGGCACACATCTCCTTCAGGTGGGCCTGGGGGCACTGGAAACTCCTTGAAACCAACCCCTGTGTACATTGTGCCATGCCAAAAGTCACATTTGTTAACTTTTAACCACTGCATGTCCTTAAATTCTACATGTAACAAAGGAAAGGGACATGTTATGTTATGTTACTTTGCATTTATATAGTGCCTTATGTACCATTGGTATGGTCTGAAGGCGCTGGTAGGTTGAACGCCCTTGGGAACCGGAGTTCAAGTCAGTAGAGAGAGTAGAGAGAGTCAAAGGTGCGTGTGAGCACCCGATATGTGTGCAGCTGGTGTGGCATTCGTGTAATAGCTGCTTCTTAGCAGTAGGTGTGGTGGTTGAGAGATCAGGAGTATGTGTTCGTTCTGGCAGGATTTATCCAGACTGAATGTGGCTGCGTTAGGCCTGAGGAGAACGCCTGGCTGGGGGGTCTGTAACCAGCAGTGTTTAGTTAGAGTGATGGGGAGTATGCAGCAGATGTTGGTATGAGAACAATTATACCGAATGGTGTCATAGTATCTCTGTGTTCTAGTTCAATGGTGGTGTAAAGAAGAGAGTAAGCATGGTGATGTGATATGATGGGTTACATGCTCTTTCAAACGTTCCATGCACTCCAAACCATTCCATGTAAGTCATACAATTCTAAGCGATCCAATCCACACACTCCAGTCCGCCCCACACACTCCAGTCCGCCCCACGCACTCCAGTCCGCCCCACGCACTCCAGTCCGCCCCACGCACTGCAGTCCGCCCCACGCACTGCAGTCCGCCCCACGCACTGCAGTCCGCCCCACGCACTGCAGTCTGCCCCACGCACTGCAGTCCGCCCCACGCACTCCAGTCTGCCCCACGCACTCCAATCCGCTCCACGCACTCCAATCCGCTCCACGCACTCCAATCTGCTCCATGCACTCCAATCTGCTCCACGCACTCCAATCTGCTCCACACACTCCAATCTGTTCCACACACTCCAATCTGTTCCACGTACTCCAATCTGTTCCACGCACTCCAATCCGTTTCATGCATTCAATTCTGTTCTATTTACTCCGTTCCGTGTATTCTAAGTTGTGTTATGCACTTCATCCACATATTTCACCAGTACCATCTACATAATTCATCCGTTCCAACCATTTTTTTCACACGTTCCATCCACATACGTCACCCGTCCACAAGAGGTGCACAACTAACCGCAACTTCCAGGGAGTCCGGGAGTTACAATTATATATTACCCTTTTAGTGTGAAAGCATGCTAGACTATGGGCCTCATTCCGAGTAGGGCGGTAAGGGATACCGGGCACTGGTAAGGATTCCGGTGCCGGTAATCCCTTACCGCCCTACTTCGAGGTCCCTTCGCGGGTCCCTTCCTTAACACCTTATCTGACCTGGTGTTAAGGACAGGACCCGTTAAGGGACTTCAGAGCTAAAAACGGTAGCGCAAATTGCTGTACCATTATTAGCTACTTCCCCATTCCCATTGAGCCCTATGGGGGCTCAAATGGGAATGGGAAATGGTTTTTTCAATGGGGACTTACCAGTCTCGCAAAGGTCGGACTACCCCTGTAAGTCCCCATTGAACGAGACCGGTGCCGGTACCGTTATTGGAGGCAGTCATGGCGCAAATAGCACCATGACTACCCCCAATCTCGGAATGAGGCCCAATGACTCTTGATCCTCATAACGTGTCGCTGTGGAAGCAAGACAACACGGAGCAACACAGGTTCGATCCCCAGGTCCGCGCTTAGAAACCTCTGGGTATTAAGCGTGTTATAAATAACCTATCATATCATATATCATAACGTACTACTCCTCTAGGATCATACCTGACCTCTGATCGTAGGATGACCCAACAGCAACCAGACATGGTAACACCTCTATAACACCTCCACCCCTTCTTTCATCCAATGGATACTTTCTAAATCATTGGTTCAGTCCTCAAAGTAGCTTCTTTTCAAACCTCCAGCAATCACTTTGCCAATCATGGTCGGGCCAATTTATCACTCAACAGAATACAAAATAAAGGCAAAGAGCGAATTGTTGATACAGACCCCGGGAATCAGCAGTGTCGATTGGAAATTCAGATGGTGTCAAACATCTTCAATAAAGCACAGCTGCAGATTCACCAACAGAATAATCAAGACTGGCTCAACCTTTTCCTTGTACCCTGTATCCCCAGCACGGAACCCTCTGTCTTCCCCTTTCTCGATGTCCTTCCACGTGCACCCTTAATATTCTATCCTGCTAATTGCATGCATGCTAGAGTACTCCATTGCCTGATTTCCTTGTTGTACACCACTCTGTTATTTCACAGCTGGGTTTGCACTATATGAACATCAGCACAGGTCTACAAACTCGCGATGATCAGAGCGATATCCAGAGCAACAGCCCGAATCTCACCAACTCAAGATAGGTGAATTTAGTGGCATAATGCGTACACATGTGTATCATTTCTATTAAAAGCATGGAGCCAGAATAGCTAAAGCACGTTTCAATCAAGACAGTTACTATTGAGTTATCACAATCTCATTGAGAAGAGAGGAAAGGTTCAACGTTATCTGAGCATTGGCTCACCACGCTAGTGCCATACAGGAACAGGACAGGATCCAAGAATCGCAATCACAAAAACCCCTGGATTTGATAGTTTGGTAGCGCTCGATGAATGCGTTAAAACGTTTTGCAAATAACTCACATTTGTTTCAGTAGGTTTTCTTATATCTTGTTTCAAAGATGAAATCTATTTTTTGAAGACTTCCCACCAAGCCTAACAGTAAAAGGTGGTTTTCCAGCAGCGCTCAATTGACTTACTTTCAATATTAATTGAACCTGTTCCTCAGACAAACATATCTGTTTTTAGCAAGAAATATGTTAGTGCAACAAGATAAAGCATCCAGTCTTTGAGTGCCTTACATAATTCCTCACAAGCCGTTGAACACTAACAAAATATCTAATTCCATCACCTTTGGTTCAATCAACTAAGAAAACTAAACTATGGCCCTAATTACGAGGTTGCCGGCTGGCGGCCTACCGGCAACCTGGGTTTACCATTTATGCCACCCGATGTCCCGGTAATAACGGGATATTGCAGGTGGCAGTGGAACGGTAAATTCCCATTCCTGTGGAGTCCGATAGGACTCCGTGGGATTGGGAACACGAAAGCACCTGCAACTATTAACGGTGCCAGTGCTTCAGTGATTTTTCTGCCGGGAGGGGTATGAACTACAAGCATGTCGGGCCTGCCGGTAGTTCACAGCCCCTACCGGCAGACTCAGAGTGACTCTGTCTGGAAAAGGTGCTGATACATTTTTCTGGACTGGGTCACTCATAAGGAGGGCCTATGACACGTTAAGAAGATGCAACCAATATATTTTTGAAAGTTAAAAGATAATTTATTTGAGGAAAAAATACAGGCACATTCATAGATGGAAACAGGTAACATTATTACATTTTAACATATTTCATGAGAAAAAAATCACAACCAACAAGCCACAAAGATCTAAAACAGGAAGTTGATCAAAAGTGAAACTCACCCCTGCAAAAGGTATAGGGTTGATTGTAGAATGTTCATTCTAAAAGTGTCCTTAATCCAAAAGTTGAAAGCTATTCTTCCTGTGTGTTCAAGCACAATTTCAATATTTAGGGTAGTGCTATCGCAGATCTGCATCACAGACTTTAGTGTGCACTATCCCCTTTCATGTAACTACAAATACCACCTTTGAATGACTTGTCATGTTCCAGTGGGGTATACATGGGGCTCCATAACATGCCACGACAGACACAGGTTCGATCACATCAAGGTACCATTGCATGCATGCCAGAATTGTTTTTCCATAAGTAAGCAGAGGCCAGGGGACATCCCAAACATCTTTCCACCCTGTCCCATAAAACTTATACCGCAAACCACTCTTGAATTGCAGTGTTTAACCCCTGAACTGCCAGGCTAATATGCAAGTCTATGCAAAAAGGACGAGGATACTCGTATGAGTACCACACAGTGCTGGGGAACAAACCGACCTTTGCATCTGATTCATACATATCACGAAGGCCAGAAAGTAGATCCTGGTTGAGCTAAAACATCCCACTTTGCACCCCCTAATGTGTTAGATTTGGAGGAGCGGGGGTCCAGATACTTGACCAGTTGTGTAAGGGTTCTCCCGAACTCCACACTAAGCAACACTATGGGTGTTCCTGTGGGGCGAGCCATCATACGCCCTAGAAAGCAAATCCAGAGTTTTTTGGGGCTAGCTGTCCAGAATGTATGTGGCCCACAACTCAGTACCGAACAAAGCCCCTGGGCTATCTACATTTCTAGAGTCCAGTAGATGCTCGGCCCCATAAACCAGTGACACAGTGAGTTTGGCACCTTTGGAGTACGGCATAAAACCCCCTGCTTTTTATAAGCTGAACACCCCATGAATCATTACTCCCAAGTCCAAAGCCGAGATAGATGAAAACAGGCATTTTAGATTGTAGCCTCATCCAAGCTCAGATCAATTTTAGGTGTGACTCTCCAACAACATGCCATTGCTGGTCAGATAGCACATCGAGCTAAGCACTTGCCACTGATAGCTGTGTGCAGCCTTCTGTGGTGGGTTCGAATCCTGGCAGGTTCACCTTAGCCTAAACGCTTTCTGAAAATGAGAAATTGAGTACCACTCTGTGGGATTATAATGTCTTCTGCTATTTCAGCGCTCTGAGACATAAGACATTGATTATTGTTATTAAACAGTGTACGCTTTGGTGTTAGTAAAAAGACCATTTGTCATGCCCATCCCACCAAATGTGTTACACTGTTTCACCCGATTGCTGCATAGTTATTTTTACTAAAAGTTCCTTAAGTGCAGAAAGGAGCTCAAGCAGAATTTCATATATATATATTGATTATTTTGCAATACCAGGATATTCCCCTGGAAACATTACATCCTAATTATTCTCTCCTTGAAACTGACGAACCTATTTGTTTAGAATAATAATTTGTTCTTGGTTGCTCTTGGCTCCATAACATATTTTCTAATACGTTGCTCTGAATAATAGTCAGAAAGGTTCTGAGGACTCAGTGCAGAATCGAAGCCACGCGGAGAAGTAACATCAGCCTGTCAGGAGGGCACATTGCTGTTTCAGCAGGGGCCAAGAGCTCATTCTGTATAGTAATACTTGCTCTAAGGGAGTGCATGCTAGAGGAGGTCACATATCAACAAACAAGGGAATGAGGCAATAAGGCCTTGTGCATGTGCTGTCCCTGCCCTCCCCCATAGGTGGCACACACACTCGCACTGCACAGGAGGGTATAAGGAACTGTCTGGGGTCCTCCCATCTCAGGGTGTGTTGGGGGAGGATGTAGCATGTTAATCATGATGCACCACTGCCAATCACTGCAGCAGTGCTCAGCAGCAGTATTTCTCTTTGCCAATCTGGCAGCAAGCCCAAGGATTCACCATCCCAGGTGCAGCCTTAGGCTTTGTTAATCTGGCCATTGGAGTGGAATCAAATTTCCTTCACAAATAGACATGAAACAAAAGTTATTTTTTTTTTAAGGAGTTGACCTCCCTTTAAACAGAGTTATATGCTGTTTCACGGCCGAGAACAGGAAGTGCCAATGGAACTGTCCCATCGCGCCTATCTAAAATCCAAGACACTGTCGGGTAATCCCATTGGTGCCCAGACACCAAGAGAGAATTCACTTGGATTAATCACTGCCAGGTCACATGCACACCAGCCTTCCACATATTAGCTTGTTTTATCTCTGGTATAGTCTAAAATGTACTCACACTGTTAACGATTATTATAATTATAATTGTTATTTTATAACAGGGGTGTTGTTGGGTCTGGAAAATATCTTGGGCTACGCTAATTTCAGGACTGTCGGGACTCAGGCCTAGCTAGCCTTTTGGTTGTATCCCCTGAGCTTCTATCCGGGGCTACAACCGAAAGACCTGGGGTATAGCCCACTCAGCCCCCCCTAGCAACACCTCTGTTTTAGAACATGCTTAATACCAGAGATTGGATTCTAAGCATGGGATCAACATTCAAACCTGTGTTGTACTGCGTTGTCTTGCTTCCAAGACAAACAAGTTGCCCCGGAGCTATCGCCCTCACCAACGATGGCCAAAGGGATTACAAAAAAAAATAAAAAAACATTTACTACATAAAATCCATCCAAATGGAATAGAAAACAGCTGGATGAAAACTGCACATACTTCTTCAAATTGCTGTCAAGCGGCAACCTATTTAACCATGCAGTGATGCTGTATTCTTGCAAACATGTCAATCAACAGAGGTCAGTGTCCCCCAGTGGAGCCTTGTTCAGTAACATTAAACTGCACTTGGTCAGTTTCAAAAGGACTGAGGACTGGGATTCACACAGTGTTTCCTATGGGATTGCACCATTATAAAATGCTTCTGTGAATCAGGCCCTGGAACTACAAATATGTACATACTTATAAGCTTTCAATGGAAACCTTTTTTTGGGATGTTACACTGTTATTTATAAAAAAAGATGAGGGACACAATGGTTGCTGGGAAACATCTTACAAGGTTTCAGATGATAGGGTGGGTTGTGGGTCCCTTTCTACCTGGTGAACTCCATGCTTGATGCAGAAGCATTTCCTATCTCTCCTCCGCCTATTCGATGATTCCAATTCAGTTGATGACCACAAACAAACAGAAATGCTTTCAGATTTCTTGTAGAGTACTTGCCCATTTTGATACAACATCTTGTGACTTAGGCACACAACCTTCAACTTGGAGTGAGCTGAATAGTATCATTTCCTAATTTATGCAATACCAAAGAGTGGACCAAGAAATCAGATAAACTTGTATCCAACAGCTGTTGGTTTAATAACCTTGAGCTTGATGAGAATGTTTATTGTATGCAATAAATATCAAATTGATTTTCAGCATTTTATTATCTCAATCATTTGACTTCTCTATTTTTAATCAGCGGAACGTATAAAAGTGAAACATTAAATTTAGCAAAGAGAAAACTGTCAAGAAGCTACCGTTTTCAGTACATTTTTATAAAATGTCAATTTCTATACTAAAGAGTATTTTGTCCCTGTATCAGCATTTGATTAGTATTTATTGTAATGCTTCCTTTTTGACTATGTACGTATTATAGTGCGGTCACCGCATTATAGTTAAGTTGACTATCAAGTACCATAGGGCACCCAAAAAATGAATTGCTAATAACATTTGTCTTGTACAACGGATTTGGCTGAAATATTGCAAACACAGTTATTCATTACATTGAAAAAATAAAGACATTATAAAAAAACAACAAAAAAAACTCTGTTTTGTCCTAGTGCCCATTCATTTTCCCATAGTGGAAAAAGTTAAATGCTTGCTTGAGTGCACAGTGAAAACCGCTAGATGGTATACTAGGTCCGAAACAACTTGGGTGCAAAGCGTTGAATCAATTTCTAGGGGGAAGGGTGTGAGGTTATGACATCCAGTTGCTTTTTAAATATTTGACTGAGAAGGGGGTGCCCCTTCTCCCAAAATCTAAAGGAATATTTTGCATGGTGATTTGCAGAAGAGAGGCTGACAGGATTTAAAAAAAAATGAAAAAGCAGCAATGTTTCCACAAAATTCTGATTCCAATAACCTTTGACTTGCTTGATGGATTTGGATGAAATTCTCAAAACCAAGAGTCTGTCAAGGTTCCCCGAGAACCTCACATTTTGGGAACAAAATATTGTAAAATGAAAACATTGTTAAGAAAACAAACACCACAGTTTCACAGTACATATGTTTTCCCATAGATAAAAATGTGCAGTTTTGAAAAGCCATAGCACAAAAAACGCTTGGCAGATTTGGACCAAATAAGAAATAACTTGGGCACAATGTGTTGACTTACATTTATTGACTGGTTTGGGGTAAATCCAGCGGATAGTTTTTAAATTAATATGCAAGAGAAAGGGTTAACCCCGCTCCTTAAAACCTTTATATCAGCCATGGTGCTTTTTACAGCAGAGAGGCTGAGCGAGGCTTATAAGCTTTTACTTACTGGGTGGATATGGATGACATTTTTTCAAGCAGTTTATCAAGTGACTAATAAAATGGGCATTTCAGGAACAATTTGTTAGAAAATGCAGTTTTGGAACAGTAATAGTGTGAAAACCGTTTGTCAGATTTCAACCAAATAAGGTACTATTTGGGCACAAAGTGCTGACTTAATTTCCCTGACCAGTGAGGGGTAAATCCATCCAGTGGTTTTTAAAATATTCAACAGAGAAATAGTCTTGCTTCATGCAAATGGCACTAAACCATCCTGAGTGTCTTACAGATCTGCTCTCAAGCGCATTAATGAAATGTTGATGCATGACTTTGCATTCAGCATCATCAGTTTCCCTGCATAAAAGATGGTGCTCAGCACACCAGGATAAATGAAACATGAGCTTTGAGTGAGAACCAGTGACTGCTTATCAAGTGCAAAATGTTTATGAAGTTTTCCCCCCTCGCGCATTGAAACCTTTATATCATTATTGGTGCTTTGCAGCAGAGAGGCTGAGAGAGGCTAGTAACTTTTAACTTGTAGGATATATTTAGATGACATTTTCTAAACCAAGGGCTTGTCAAGGCCTCCTCCAAACTGGAACTGTTGGGAATAATTTGTCCAAAAAGCAAAACGTTATTAAGCATGGTGTAAATAGTGCATAGTTGCTACGGCATGTATAGTAGGTAAACAAAAAAAAACATATTAGAGGAACATGTCAGCGGTGGCCACTTAGTGGGTCCAAAAGAAACATATTAGGGGAACATGGACAGTCGACACAGCCGAAGGCTCTGGTGGCCACCTTGTGGGTGTAAAACAAACCTATTGGGGAGCATATGCAGCAGACACAGCTGAAGGCATTGCCCACTGCCTGAGGCCGAAGGGCATGACTAGTGGCACATATAAAAAACTATGGTATAACAAAAACCTTGCAATTCACTGAAAAAACTTTAGTTAAAGTGCAGTTAAGTTGACCAGATTTAACACAACAAACCCTTGAAATTCAGCAGATGTCGGAAGTCATGACCAGCTTAACTTGGCACGTTCCCGTTGCAGAGCCCACAGCACCTACATATTACGAGAGAAGGGATTCACAATCTCATACAAAATGGCATTTTGGGTGATATAGCATTATGGGGGACATCAATGGGAGCATGACAAGTTAAGCTGGTAATGACTTCCCATATCCACCATATTTCAAGGGTTTGGTTGCTTTAAATCTGGTCAATTTAAGTGCACTTCAACAAAGGTTTTTTCAGTAAAAATAAGTTTAAAAAAGCAATATATATGTATAAAAACGCACACAGATCAAACTGAATATCTCATTGAATATCTCATAGAAGGTCTGCTCTTCATCCAAATACCCTTTAGATGCACACCACTACCCTGACGTGAAACTAACCACAGAGTGGCAACTCTAGAGTAGACCAGTTTTAGCTAGTAAAAATTCCCATTGATGTGTGCCAATGTAATTTAGCAGTGCACAGACCAGGGAAAGCAGTACACCTTTAATTAAAATGACCACCCTTTGGCTGCTTAAGCCTATGACTAATGCAAAATGATTGTGTCACTGACATTGGCATTTGGCACAATGCTCCACACACCATTAGCTATGTTTTTCTTGCTTCTAAATGTGTCTATCTCCATCTGCTTAGTGGCTTGTCAATGCCCTGCGTGCACCTGCACCACCTTTGGCTAAGTAGGACTTGATAAACATTTTACACTTGACAGCAGTCATTGGTTCTCACTCAAAGCTCATGTTTCATTTATCCTGGCGTGCTGAGCGTCATCTTTTATGGAGGGAAAATGATGACGCTGAATGCAAAGTCATGCATCAACATTTCATTAATGCGCCTCAGAGCTGATCTGTAAGACACTCAGGATGGTTTAGTGCCTTTTGCATGTAGGGAGACTATTAAAAATCAACAGACAAATTCTCTGCACAGTGTTGTGGCATTTATATTACTGACGGAGATAAAAATAGGTGGCAGGATTGCTTTTAGTGAATCACGTCTCCTCTAGTACTGTATTGCTCATTTCAACCCCAGCTACCCTTTCAGAAGTCAGGATTACTGGTGTGCAATGTAATTTGTTTCTAAAAGTGTATCGTGTTTAAAAGAAATGCATAGACACGTGTTTACCACCATAAAACGGTATCAGGTAATATTAACCCCACCAATAATATCGTCATATGTATGGTCGTCGGGAACGGCCATAGGAGATATTATTAGTGGGGATTATTTGTGGGGTAAATGGGAGCAGGGTGTCCCCCGCTCCCTTTAAAATAATATGGGGGTTAGAGGGATGTACCCTTCAGGTTCAGTGGGTTAATATTGCCACAAAAATACGGCACCATTCTTGTATGGCAATATTTTTACGTTGATATTAACACATGTAACCCATAAAACATGAAACTATTTGTTGTGCCTCAAACAAATGAAGCCTTTCAACATATATTTGGAAATCCTGTTAGCAGCTGCCACCTCTGTGCCTTGGCCTTCGAAATGCACCCCATGAGTATTCTGACCCGGTCACGGTTCATGAGGCTTCCACATTTCTCTATGCTGTTGCCCTCTGCCCTTTCTGCATTTTCTGCACCCCAAGATCCACTTTTGGTTGGATCAGCATGCACCTACACCTTCACAAAAAGCCTCCCTCGCCAGTTAGCCTGCCTCACCCCTGCTCCTGTCTGATTGTTTTATCTTTACCCCCTCTATGCTAACCCTAGACCGCTATCCCTTCCCCTCCAGAGACGGCAGTCTGGGCACCAACTTCCAGGCAAGCTTTGCTGCTCTGAGCCCTCTATGTTGGCAATTTGTCACAGTATAAAAGCTTTGTAACATAACATAACAATGTCCGTTGAGTATATAATGTTCACTTCTTCATATGAAGCAGTGTAAACCAATTCATCACTCTAAGCAGTTTTCTATATGGCATCTTCTAAATCTAATCCATTTTAAAATTAAGTTCTCCATGTTACCATTTCATTTTGTTCTGTGTAGTAGCACAATTCTTATCGCTGCAATGCACAGCAAATGTTTATCTCAAAGAGGCGGTCTACGCCACCTAATCCCCTGACTGGGATGCATTTTTTGGTGTGAAGCGATGGTGCAACAGTACCATTCTGCAACTGCAATTCCTTTCATGACCACACTGAGGGTCTCGAGGGAGTAGGTGGTTTGGCAGGTGAAAAGAAGCATGTGTCAGTGTAAAGCCACCAACATGAATGTTGGGTGAAGGAAGGAGTCAAGTGTGGCCTCCTCTTCAAAAGATTGGGTGGTTGAGGGACTCAGGCCCCAATGGATTAAATGCAGCGATGAAAATGCAAAGCCGTGTGAAAGCAGACTGTAGAAAAGAAATGGCACCCCCTGAATGTTAGCTTGCTACTCCTTAAGACTTGCAGATCACAGATACAGTTACACTTTAGTTGTTGGTTTGGTTATATTCTAAGGATGTTGACATTTGGGCTCTTCTGGGTGTGGTTATTAGTAGGCATCTGTAGCTCAGGTTGATCGGCAGTCATTATTTTCCCTGGGAGAGCCTGGTCTACTTCTAAGGTCAAATCTGACATTTCATCATTGGATGATGGTATGGTACATCACTAGGCTGTTGATGGGGTTTGTATTCTTGTCAGAGGAAAGATATTGGTGCAGATGATGTGCCATCATTGGTCGAACATTTGGATGTAGGGTGCAACTCTTTCCTGGATTGTTAGCAGTTGGGTTATTCCGCAGGTTGGTTGGCAATAGTTTTCAAGAGCTGTGTGCCTTAGAAATGCAGTGTCCATATTTATTTTGCTGACCAGTGGCAGAGCTAAAAGGCTCTAATTTGGCAGTACGGAGTATCTACTACAGGAATGTATTGAGGATGTTTGCACTCGAGTGCTTTATGGATGGAACACATCTCTAATACAGCTCTTTATTCTTTTATGAGCAAATGCGGTCTTTCTTGGAGGGGGCCTGTTAGATCACCTTTCTTGAGTTTATCTGCACTCTTCTATGTTCTGTCTAACTTCATGAGCTGCTTCTTAAGTATCTCCGCACAGATGATGTTGACTTTATCCAAGGTTTTCTAAATCTTTCTAATGAAGATGTCTCCCAGTCATTGGCAAATTGATTCCACACCTTAATACATCCAATGGAAGATCTCAATAAATTGATCCGTGTTTAGTTAGATCAGTGCCACGTGTAATGCCATCTCTGTCTTCCTCCCTAACAGGCCAATTTACGCAATGGCAGTTAACATGACTTACACTTGCCTCAACATGTCTTAATCCGTCCTATACAGAGCCATATGCCCAATTTGTGAAGGTTTAGGGATGTTTTGTTAATTTGCCCTTTATTTACATCTCTGATTTGGGGACATATTGGTCATGTGTCAAATGAAGATGTAAAGTGAGTATATGTGTTTTTAAGAACATCCTGGATTTTTCCAGCTCTACGTGGTGGCAGTGCAGCCTTCCCTGTAGTACCACACTGCCATTTCCACCTGATCTAGATCACATTCTCGTACCAGGCTACATATAACTTGGACACTTATGACATCCAAACTGCTGCATGAATGCTTTAAGGGGGTTCGTTCAGCACAGGGGTAGTCAATTAATTCCTGTAATCCCTGTGTCAGTTTAGGGGTGAAAGAAAATACCGGAGCACTTTCTTGATCAGAACAAACTCCCTTCTTCATGCATTTGAACTTCACAATTCCATGTCCCAATATTTTTGAGAACAGAAGGCTGAATTGACGAAGGGTTAAAGTCACAGATATATCGTAAGTTAAATGCAATCACATTTCCACCACTGTCCTTTCCAGGTCACGTTATTTGATACCACACCCACAGATATGATATGATATGGCATTTGTAACACACCTATACACAAGTGTTTCAAGGCACGAATGCCACATCATGCTGCTATGTCGTTCTTCCTTGGAATAAAGAACAATAGGCTCCAAACTAAGAAGTATATCACTAAGCTGGCCTCACATTGCCATTAAAACAACCTCCCCAGGTGCAAGCCCTTTCAATTTCTCTGCTATCCTGAAGTCCTTGTCCTGGCAATAACACACTGCAAATCATAAAGCGGAGAGGAACGGGAGCGTTTTCTTACTTGGCCATCCCCTCTTCCCTAGATATTAAGATCCACTCAGCCAATCATGCCCTCTAAAGCCACCAGTTGCAGAAACACTCCAGCTCTGCACCTTGTCTGCTGAGCTGTTCTTCCTTAGCTCAGCCCACACCTGCTAGACAGCTCCCTAAAGGTGTTCTGAGGAGCAATTGATACATGCCGCATGGCTAAATTCAGTAGGCCTTACCCGTTCCAACATCATCCTTTTCCGATCTGTTTGAGGATCAAAGCAAACTCCTTGTGCCAGACTAAAATGCCCCCGCCCCTTCACTCAAGAAGCATTGTATTGATGGCTCAAACTGAGGAGCTTTGAGATGTCTACTTCATCTGTTGCTTTGATCAAGGAGCAATGTGACCTGCATCCATCTTCTTTTTCTCATGCATCAAGAGACAGCACAGTTTGTTTTGTATCCTATACAAACTAAGTAAACAGACATCAATTTTAATTGTTGTAATTATAAGGATAATACAAGAAATGTATTGCAAAAAAATGTAAAATGTGTACAGTCATATTTCTGGGTAAATGCGTGGACCATAGTCCATTCCGAAAATCTTACCCCTGCTACACGGTTCAGTGGTCCCTAAAATAGGTAAATACATATGTGTAAAATATCAAGGTACTGGGACCCTGGCTTCCAGGCTGTTCTAATCTCTTGGCTTCAGAGACAGCTATCCAGAAAAAAAAGAAAACCTAACACGAATCTTTGACTGAACCTACAATCATCTGGTCCCCTAGAAGTCTACACATGCATGGATGTGGCAAATTCCACATAACTACCTAGGAACAGAAAGATGGATATGCAACAGGAAAATCTGCTGATTTTAGTAAAGCAGTGGATTCTCTTCTTGCTCAAACATGCCACAGTGTGTATGAAATTCTCTGATGGACCAGGCCTTTAATTTGTTCTATATGACTCAAAAAGTTAAAAAAAATAATTAAAACATAAAGCAGTATCACACAGACACACATGGCCAACTGTGTAACTCCCAATTGTAAATGACAATGGACACATTCATAGGGGTGGAAAAGCTAGTACTTTATTTTATAATATAGGATGGATGATTTATACCTACGGATTAGCACAATCTAATCAGGTTTTCTGAAGTCCTTAATACATACACCCGAGTATATCTTGCACACAGCCAATTTAATTGGAGCTTAATTCTGAAAAATGCAAGTGGATTGTGATCAGTTGCTGGTGGAACCCACGCCTAATGAAAGTCAAAGGAGGTCATGTGTATCCTCCTAGTTAATGTCTCAGAGGGAACTGCCTCTGTTTAATCTTTAGTGCAAAGCCCCTCCCCCCCGCTTGCAATGTTCGACCTTGCCACCACACAGTGGAAAAATGAGGAGTAAAAGATTGGCAAAATCACCTTCCCTTTTCCACCACGTTGGTGGACACGAGTAAATGTGTCCTGCAATTGACAATTGTGGGAGGCGTTTCAAATGGATTCCTTTGGCATGCACCTGCTCTTAACTGGTAGTATTTTAGGTGCTTCCACAGAAATCCATTGCATTATGTTGGTGACAATGCAGGACATGGTCTGCAGAACTCTATGATGGTCGCCCGCGTTTATTGCCTGGCCTCGACCGGACCACCTCCATTTGCACTTCAAATGGTCCCTTTTGTGCAACTGTTCTATTTCCAACACGCTGTGGAAAAGTCGGGAGCGTAAAACACAAGCGAAATCGCCTTTACTCTTTACTTTTCCACCGTGTTGATGACAAAGTGTAAATGCGTTCTGCAATTAACGACTGTGAAAGGCATTTATAGTGGATTCTTGTGGGAGGTAATATGCAGCGCACATAGTTCAGAGACCTGGCATATGCGATTGTTTTACCCATGTAGGTGAACATGTTGGCAGTTTATGCAAAGCTATGTTAATTTGTATCGAGTGAATTAGGCTGAGAGTAATGTGTATCATACCACTTGATGCACCCATTGCCTTTTGATCTAGTGAAGTTCAACTATATGCCAAGGGAATGGATCCCCAGAAAAGGCACGCTCATGTAACTTAAAGATACTTCGACCAAATGCAGTGCTAATCTGCAGCAATTCAGCAAATATGTGCGGACACAATGCACATTTGCACCATGGCCTTTTTGTAAATACTGTGCCAAACCTCACTTGCCCGCAAACAAGGTTTCTCTAATAATGTCCGGATGTTTTCACTCTCGTTTTTAGTTGTTTTCAAAATGCTAGTCAATCTATCACAGCAGATATTTTTCTTATATCACCATTGCCTTTACCTTTTGCAAACATCCGTCAGAAATGTCTCTTAGTGCTGCAACAGGGGCTGTTTATTGCCCAACACATAGGTACTCATTCTATAAAGTGCTTGAATATAAAAGGCTGAGTCGGCCCTGTTTCAATTTGAACATCAAATCTGCAGGTTACACATCTGTTAACAGTGTGCCCACAATTTACACGGGGTTAACAATGTATATGTTGCCATGTGTGTCCTTTAAATGTGCAATAAAAAGGTTTAGGCATTTCATTAAATGTCAGCAGTGTTTGAAATTCAAGGGTCATCAAGGAGAAAGTCTCATTAAATGTCAGCTGTGTTTGACATACACTGGCCGTCATAGAAAAAGCCTGCTGTGTCACTTTTTGGTATTTAATCCAAGGTCAAAACTAGGCAGGACTGTACTGTACGTTGCAAGGACTCCGATCATTTCCTTTCGTGGTCTATATCGCGTGAACACAGATGTCGATGTACAAAAGGTTGCATACCGAGGCACAACGAATTGTACGTGGGGCATCCATGCTTGCAGCTGTGAAGGATTGCCACCTGGCAAGGGTGTAGAAGCCCTGATTTTTAATATGTATTCATTGATACACCAATGCAGGTAAATCTCTTTTTCAGAAAGGGTGGTCTGCTAACCTGACCCTCCTTTCACCAAGCTCCATGTCAAAATCAGAGTGACACATGTGCCCTGGTGCATCATCATCAGGGGCGGACTGGGTGGACCAAAAGAGGCCCTGGAATTATGTTCAAAGTGTGCAATCTGAATGACACCTGCCCTAGTAAGTTAATTGTCTCTGTCTTCTCTCTGTTCCCCCTCCCTTGCCTCGCCACGCCTCTTGTGTATAGGCACGTTATAAATGCCATATGATATCATATCATATCAATGTGGCCACATATTATACATTTTCAGAAAGCCCAACACTTGTCTTATGAGAACATTTGAAATTTAAGTAGGTTATCACACAAAAGAGGCCCAGGGTGCAGAGACCTATCGGGAAATTTCCAGAGTTCCCTATAGGCCAGTCCACCACTGATCATCACCCTGACCTACAGCACTTGCTGCCCAGTGTCTCAGAGTAGGTTGAAAGATCAGAGATGCCAAGTCTGGCGGCTGCTGTGAGAGCAAAGTAACTCTAGCACAGGAACTGCATTTAAGATATGAATCCCTGTCCTGTACATCCTTATGATGAATTCTCATCATGGTGGCAGTTTAATCTATACACGTAAACCCTATCTGAGCTAGGGTATGGCGCCTGAAGGTTCACATGTTTAACACACATATAAAGCCACATCGGATTCATAGCATGCCCGTTTTAACCCTGTGAGCCTAGACAGCTCTGGGAGGCTTCGTGGATTCCAGGCTCTTGACTGTCTGCATTCCACTGAATAAGACAATAGGGCAGGGTGCGTGCATCTCTTGACTCTCTGGGAGGGAAGGTGCACCTGTACCTGGATTGCCTCCAAGCCAGAGGCAAAGCAGAGGCTGACACCATAGAGCGAGAATCATGCAAAAAGGCTACCGCTCACTAGGTGGCTGTAAAACAGAGAGCCTTTGAAGTCACTTGCTAAGAAGGGGCGGGTTTAAGAGAGCCAAGATACACAGGTAAGTTGGGAGAGGTTTTCCTTCATTCTACATTATGTGGGCTTTTATTCCTCACCTGTCCCCTCCACTTCCTTAAGAACAAGGCACTCTAGGTATGATTTCAGAGATCACGTGGCACTTGTTTCAAGGATGGCCACTGCCCTCTTTAAACCAGGCTTGCATTCCGCTAATGCCACGTGGCCCTTTGTCTATAAAAGAGGGCGTATCCAACTCATGCTTTGATCCACTTTTCGACCATCCAGGTTTTAAGGAAGATTCATTTGTACCTCTTTGGAGAGGATCTGATCTTTGCAAAGCCTTCAGCCATTGAGGCGAAGGAGTGTTCCAAGGCATAGGCAAGCTCTTCTCCCTTCCCATTCTCTGGGCACGTTGGGGGCGACAATAATTTCTCTGCACCAAACCTCCGCAGGCTGGGAGAGCAGATCCTGAAAGGATTTGCACAGTCATAGGACCACTGCTGGGAGTATCACAGAATCTGAAGAACCCAAACAGGCAGGATCCCGGTTTTAACATATCAATCCAGTTGACCTGCACCCAACCCGTGTTCACTGGACTTCGACCTGAGGGAAAGACAGGTGCTGCTGTTGACACTCTACTGAACTTAGAACAACCACTGTTTTTCATCCATACTGGATCACCTCTGCATCATACCAAGCAGAGCATGTCACCTGTTTGGCTCGCCGCTGCACACAAACTTGAACCACTGCCTCTTCGAACCCTGTTTCTGATCAACAAGGTCACTGCATGGAATGGACAGATCTCGACTCAAACCACTGGAGTATTGCGTCCCACAGTGACCCGACCCAGTGGTTACCAGTGTCTCAAACTGACTTGACATTTGAAACCAAAGCTGGTGAGTTATCTGCACGGCATGACCTGAACGCTGCTCTCGATCCACACTGAGTTCCCGTTGTGAAACAACTAGACTCACTGCTTGGACCAGCATGACTCACTGCATCCTAATCTGGTTTGACCAACACCGCAATAAAGCCAAAGTCCTGTTAACTGTTAACAAAATGAAGCACATTGGAATTTTGAGGTGCCCTATCCCCCTTGTCCACTTTTGGGATCCGAGAGACTAGTAAGCCAAGCGTGTTGCATATTTACCTTCAAGAGCATAGCCTTTTTCAACTATTGTCACTCTTCTTGCCTTCTCTCCTCAAAACAATGTACCCAGAGTGTGTCTCCATTGCTCTGTCTCTTTCTGCAGGGGTGTTTTTTTTGCAGTGTTTTTAATAGGCCCAAGTTACCACGAAAGGTGAAGGCGGCATATCTATTAGCTATGCATGTTTTACCTTTGTGACTGGGATCACTGTTTGTACAACTTTGGGGGGGGGGTGAGTAGAGGTTTAGACACTATTCATCCTTGTACACTTGCAGAGCAGAAGTAAATCCGTCACAACGGCATGCAGAGCGACGAGGATGGCAGACGGTGTCTGAAGCAGGTAACTGAACGTGTTTGAGGAGGGGTTAGGGGTGACCGTGCAGTGGATGGGAGGTGCAAAGGCCCGGCCTCTTGAAAAGTCCTCAGCGATAAGGCAAGGAACAAAAGACCACTCTTGCAGGGAAGGCCATAACAGCCTTTATTATACAAAGTCAGTCTTTTGTACCCAGCATGTAGACGTAGATGCTGCATTTAATGTCCGCCTATGTGTCTGACCACTGAAAACCAATTATTAAGGGTATCACGGATGCATCAAGTGTCCATGCTTCATGCGTGAAAGAGCAACCCATTCCCTTTGTTCGCCTCTCGGAATTCTAGGATTTGAAGTTCTAAATTAAAAATGAAAAGGACAAAACTGCATGTGCCAGAATTCCAAGAAAGAATCAGAACTGGATGGATTTTTCACGCATTGGCTTCACCAAATGTGGGGCATGGGTTTTCATTTTTCAGAGCAGAAATAAATGCATGGCCATTTTAAGAATCATTCTAAATAATAATTTAAAAAAATTATCAAAACAGTGCTTAGACTGATTTGCAAGGCACGGTTCAGCATTTCAACCCCAACATACTATCTGTGAGAATCAAGCATCACATTGCATGTCAATGGTAAGCTAAATATATAGGTACGCGGTAAATAAACGATGAGAAGATTTCTCCACTCAATGTTTTTCCTTTGGCATTTTTGTGAATATTTCCATACAGTTTCTTCTCATGCTTTGCGATTTGGGAATAAATAGAATATTGTTGCCAGAGCACACGCAGAGAGAGGCATATATTTATAGAACAATCGCTGCTGGGAACGTCGGGGATAATACAAGTAAAGACACACTTTTGTGTAGTCGCTCCAGTTGAGGAATAGTTTTGGAGTACTCCAGCCGGTATTAGCCTACTTGTTTGAAAAACATTTGATCTTTTACTTTTGAACACATTACTTTGTTTTCGTGGTCGAAATTTTGTCAAATTTAATTAAATATATATATGAGGTGGTGTAAGGGAATAGGGGGGAGTTGCAGAGGGTCTCCCCCAAAATTCTGACCAAAAAATGAGCAAACGAAATGTGGTTAAATGTGAAAAGGTCAAATATTTTCGACCGAGTAGATCAAAATGCTCCAGTCCGCTTTCGTCCTATTCCATCGTCACAGAACTCTTGCCCTTCTTTCTTGGAAGTTTGATCACTTTCTGTACAGTTCAATGTATGGAGAGGGCATGTCAAATACATGCAAATACTGCATGATCTGTGTTTTTTCCATTCACAAACATTGTTTCTTCACAAAGCAGTGCATGCCAGCTTACAAAATCCGATTAAAATCAACAATTGCATGCAAATCAGGGGTGATTATTGTGCAGGGGTTTACTATTAAACACATACATAAATATATAAACAAGCAAGCGAGGTTGGAAATGCCTGCCTAGGCAGAAACCACCTATGATGTCCTTCTGGTTAGATGGACCCGGATCAATTCAATTGTTGACTCTGTTTAAGCCATAGACATGCACACATTCAGGCGTGACCTTTTATATTACAAAAGTCTATTCTTGTTTGTAGCATTTCAAATTCAATTGATAGGGAACTCCATATCCCTACATCCTTTGGTTTTCTTGTTTTATTTTTTATTTTTATTTCACCTCAAAAAGACTGGAAAACGAGAACAAAGTCAGGAATTCACAGGTTTCTTTCATTCCTATAGGTTTCCATGACACCGGCAGCCATTTTCAATGGGCTTCTTCACGTTAAGAGACATGAAATCCTCGGGCACGGCCTCTATATTGATCTTCCATGCAATGAAAGGCTCCAGCGCGCTTGATCAAGTGTGTCTGCGCTGGCTGCGGGTTCAAATGCTACTTGGGGTTGTGCTTTGAACCAAGATTGTACACTTTAAGTAATAGTCCGTTCCGCCAGATTTGACCGGACCGGGGCGACTGCATTCGCACATCATAATATTTTTTTCAAACAAAAATAAAGTGAAATCTGATCAAAAGCACTTAACAGGCAAAAAAAGAACAGGTAGCAAAGGAAAGGTCAGCGCCACAGAGGAGAGATCTTCGCAACAAGGGCCAGGATTAAAAGAAAAAAAGGATAGCTACAGTATACCTTCTATGTGGAGGACAGCAAATCAGGCAAACCATTTCCTTTTTTAAAAAAAATGTATGTTTTCTTCCGTTCTGCTGTGCCCTGCATACATTGAAATATTGTAGGTTTTCTGCAAAACAGCTGAAAATATTGAATACTAATGAAGTTCCAGACACGTTTGCTTAATTTCCTGCATCGTCAGAGCAATTCTTTCAATCTCTTTCTAAATCTTCCTGCTTCTACTCTCCGCCCTTTGAAACTCATCCAGAACAGGACTGCGAGACTTGTCCTTGGCCTCAGCCCTGGGATTGTATCTCTACAGCCCTAAAATCTCTTCATTGGCTCCCAGTGGCTGCAAGAATTAAATTCAAGACCCTTTGCATTGCCCACAAGGCTTTCTGGGGCCTGGGTTCTAAATACTCTCAACTCTCCCTCCTTAAATACCTTCCTTCGCAAGCTCTTCGCTCCTTCACCTCACGGTCAGTTGTTTCTCAAAGAAAAGAGCTGGTGGTAGATCTCTGTCTTCCGCTGGGGCCTCCCTCTGGAACAGCCTGCCTACCACTCTGAAACTTGAGGACAACCATCTCCGGTTCCGGAAGGACCTCAAGACCTTCCTCTTTGCTTCTGCCTTCTCTCCTCCTCTCCCCTGCTGATCTGTTCTTCATTTGGTATCGTCCACCTGGTTACCTTTTGATCTCGGGCCCAGGTACTTTCCCACCCTGCCACACATCCACACTGGCTCCTGGCAACCCTTGCACTTGGCTCTGTATCTATAACCCTATAGCTCCCCCCAGTTTGTCTGCACTTATCAGACACCCCTGCCTGTGCCTTAAACCTAGCACTTGCCACTTGCATGTGCATTACCACTTGTTTTTATTTGTTTGTTCAGCTCGTTTCACTTTTGCCCCCCTGCACTTTCCCCCTTCCCTCTCCCCTGCACTTGTGCATTCTCAATGTCACTGGGCTTAGTAAGATCGCTGTTTTTGTTCTCCTTTGTACCCCTCCCTTGCCTCGTTGCGTTCTGAAACACTTGCGTATGAGCGTGATACAAATAAAAAATCAATGTCAATATCATTTTGTTTCCATGGTTAACCATTAGCTGTAAAAAGGAAATAATGAGGGGTGGATTGTAGAGCTGGGCGAGCCCGGTGGGGCTCGGGCCGGCCTGAGACCCACCTAGGGCTCTCACCTGCCACCCATCTCGGGCCAGTGCCTGCCCAAAGCAGGGGCCAGCCACGAGCGCCACCGGGTGCTTGCCCACTCCTATTTAAAAAAAAAAAAAAGAAAACGCACACACGCCTGCCTTTATTTCGGCCGGCTGACCCGCACGTACTGTGCCTGGGAGAGCACGTCCTGCTCCACCACTCTCCTGGCTTCCTGCATCCAACAGCTGGTCACCTCTTCTGCCACAACATCTCTCAGCACAGCTTTTTTACCATGGCTGCACTGTGCTGCTCTGATGCCGCAGACCTCAGTCTGTCCTTTTTTCTTACCTTATTCATGTTGTTGAAAGCCTTTAATTAGTGAATTAAAGCAACTTTATTGTTTTGCATATCAAGATAGTAGATACATCATGGAGCTGGTAAGATAGCTCAATGGGTTGAGCGCTCGCTGCTGTGATCTAAGCGTGATCTGCAGGTCGCAGGTTCGAATCCCGGCAAGGCCAACTCAGCCTTTCATCCTTCCGAGGTCGATAAATGAGTACCAATTTCATTTGGGTGATATTGTATGTAAAATATGTGCTCTTTAAAGCGCTTTGGATAAAGGCTCTATATAAATAACACATCATTATCTAAGCACATTTTTAAATGGGTTTTGGGTGGGCATCTCAATCATACATCCTCCATCTTGCGTAAACTGCATGTCAACCTTAATTTACGTTTCAGAATTTTGGCATCTTGATATGATAGGTTATTTATAATGCGTTTCATACTCAGAGGTTTCTAAGCGCGGAATCAGGGATCAAACCTGTGGTACACCGTGTCGTCTTGCTTCCAAGGCGTTCACGTTGCCCCTGAGCTTTCCTCTTCTTTTTTCTTATATCGAAAACGAAAGCATTGCTGGCATAGCACGACAACACATGCTGTAGCTCGTTTGGCTATTTCTAAGCTGAAAGAAAGTAATTGAGAGAATATCGCCACTAATCGAATCGAGAGTTGCTGAACACTCTAGGTGTGATCGCAACAGAGGTTTTCTAGTATTATCGAAGCATTCCAGGCTGGAAGAGCAGCACACACTAAGGGCCCTCCCTGATTATTGTTAAAGGGGCCACCTTCCTGGCCAGTAGTTCACCCAGCTTGGGTTATTCCCTGAAGAGTTATGGGGCAAGGTTGGTGGATGACTTACAATAATTGTGTGTGCAACTCAAAGGACAAAGTACAATCAGGGTTGACATAATTTCTGTAAACTGCCTGCATCTACAGAGCCAGAGTCCCATACTTTAACTACTTCCATTAAAAAGACTTTTTATCCTGTCCGTTGAAGCTGGGATCTCCTAAACTCCAACACCAATGTCTTAGTCAATTCTCTTTCTCACCCTCCAACTCAGACTGACCTTCTTGACTCGCTCTCACAGGTTCTTATCTATTGTGCCGCCTCTTTCTTCTCTGCTTCTCACTATTTGACTGTGCTGCTTGATCAACATAAGTTCCCTTTACCCCCTCTTACCGTCCTCACTATAGCACCACTCTCTCTCTCTGAGGAATGCTGTTCTATCACCTACCATGCCAGCCTTGCTCTCCCGATCCATGATGTATATATCTCCTGCTGACTAACTCTGAGCCCTTTCAGTACATTGGGCAACATTTGTACCCTTGACTCAACCAATGAAAGGTTGGTGGAGCTAGGGGGAACTTTATCATAATGCCCCCATGTGGCGCAGCATGGAGCATGTGGCTTCTAGTTCCTCCCAGAATTATCCACCCCCCTTCTAAAGGTAAAGACCCAATTACCTCGTTAATGTCGATGCTACATCTGTTTCAGGCAATTCGCAGTTTTCCTTTCAGGGGCTATGCAAGCTCTGTGCCAGTATTACATCAAGGTGTGTGCATGAAGGCTCCCTAAAGAGTTATGGGGTAAGGTTGTATGCCACAACACATTGTCAATCTGCTGCTAACATGCAGGGCCTGAGCTATACAAGGTGATTTTGCATAACATATTCGTATTTATATAAAGCACAGTTTATGCCTTTCTGTACACGTTTTCTTTAATATTACCTAATGTTACAATGCACAGGGCCTGATTCATGGAATATTTGCCCGGTTCAAAGTGAATTTGCACTGCTGAAAAGTGACAAACCCTGACTCATGGAACCGTGCAAAGTGTATTTGTACAGTGCAAAGTCCGTTCAAAGTCAGTACATAGTCATTTTTGCAGTACAAAACGACTTTGTCCGGACTTTGCACAGCAGAAATAAACTTTGCACGGTTCCATGTAGCAGGGTTTGAGTCGGTAGTGCAAATTCACTTTTCAGCAGTGCAAAGTCATTTTGAACCGGCCCACCTTGTCTTAACTTCAAAACGACTGGAGCATGTCAGGGCTCTGCTTGGATTCAAAAAAGGGAAATTATGACAGATCACAGCAGGCAGTGTTTAACTCACTAAGATAGCACTCTTCCTCAAGATTAAGTAACATGCAATGCCATAACCAAGTATATTATATCAGAACATAGAATAATGGCAAGCACCACACACTGCCTGGCACTAAATTGTATGAAACGAATGGAAACAGCTAAACTCCACTTGTGAGGTCCTTGTTGCCAAGGACATTTCTGTTGTTATCCTTTTAGTTATTTATTAATTTGAGGTTTATAACATGTTACATTGTGATGAACAGTGCATGAACGTGTGAAGGGAAATAAGGGGGTGGGGGCAAGGAAGATTCACAGCTAAGTTCGAAGGGCACGTGTTAGATTCTGCTCAGAAGAGGGAGGACGAGGGGGGTGATGGGAAGGTTAATAATGGTAAGAAGATCAGCGACCTTTAAACTTAAACCTGAAGGCCACATTCCATCTAAACATATGGGAGAGTCGGGGTCAGGGCCAACAAAGATGTGAAAATGTGTGAGGGAGGTCCCACATAAACCTTAGAAGATCCATGATACATCTGGGCACCAGTCCTAGCATTTGTATTTTTTTAAGTTCAATGTAATCAATTACAATTCAAGACTCGTCTGCAATAATCTTCTCTACCTACAGTGTTCCACATTCATTACTTTTGCACACAAGATGTGGATTCTATGTTTTAATTTCGTTTTTTCACGTGCCCTCAATTTGAGATTTTAGACCATAACAACAAAATGGCTGCGGATCAATAGTTCAGACTGTTCTTTTTGGGAGGATCTAAGGTGGTGGACTAAGGCATTCATGTTTTAAGGTGTAGCTAATTTGAATGCATTTTTAAAGTATTTATATATTTATTTGTTTAATGGTAACCCATACCAGTCATATATTGACTGATTTCACATGAGTCAATACTATTCTAAATATATATATATATATTTATATGGTCCTATAGAACTATAGAAATGTATTTAATGTATCTAATATATACCCAGTGACTAGAAGTTAAAAAAAACCGAAAAAAAAAAACGAACAAACAGAACTAGCTCTTTTGAAATAAACACACAAAGGCACACGGACTTTAACACTTTCTATATACTCATAGCCATGTAGACTTTCAGTATGAAGTAATAGTCGAAAATGCTTTCGCTGTTTGGCAATTCTTACACATAATACACATGCATTTGGAGAAAAGGTAATTTTTTGCTTCTTTTGTGTTTGCAGTACAACATTGGTGGAACTACAAGTAAGGGAGGTGTCATACGTAGTCTATTAGTTGGCAAACGTTCTAGTATTCTTCTACTGATGATTTGCATCAGTGCCGCTAAACTGCTCTTCTCCGCATCTTGAGAAGGTGGCCACAACCACTCAAAATACCGATTATGACTCATAATATAATGCCAGCCATGTGTCATATATGTGAACCCGTGATTTGCCTGTTTTTCATAGAGACAGTTGTTTTGGCTTTCGCATTCTATTACTAAAATCAAAACACATTTTTTAAGTATGTGCTTTATGTATATCTCTCTCTGACGCACACTCTCTTCCAGTCTTTGCACTGAAACAGTAACTACTAAACAATCATTCAAGATCTTGGTAGATCACACATCAACCATGGCACTCCCTCCTCTCACACATGCCCAACCCTGTAAATGTCTGTATGTCATCTTGCAATGTTCCAGGGGTAGTGATTGCTTTGTCAACACTGTGCGTTCTGTCTGCTATGCCGCCATTTTGTTTTCCATTCCCAGCCCCCTGATGATCAGGAGCGCCCTCACCAACGTAATGCACAAGTTCACAAGATTGCTATGGTCCTGTGTTGACCCTGTTGTAGCTCTCTTCTTATTGGGTCTTGATCACTATGGATTTCTAAGAGAATTATTAGTACTGGCGCGTCGGGCTCATGCACCGCGTCCTTGACAAATCTGCTGTCCCTCCTGTGTGCGGATGAGGCTCTGCCCCTTTCCAAATCATAATGGCGAGATGAAGCCATGCATTTAGAGGAATGGATTTCCACAGAGATTTGCCTTGATGAGGTCGCAGACTCTGATGCTTCCCAAAGCCAGCGGTTATGTTGTTCCTTCCCGCGCCGGGTTTTAATTGGTACTTGGCACAGTAGTCTGGATTTATGGCAGTGCAATTACGCTCAGAGTCACAGACTCGTGTCTCTTTCAAGGTAGAGTGCACTGTAAGTCTCGAACATGATCACTGATTCCCTGCATCCCCACAATCTTGGGCCGCTAGAGAGATCCAACTGGACAGAATATGACCTTCCAGAATCGGGAGTAGTTGTCAAATAGCGATGCAAGATTTCAAACCTTTTGAATGTCGTTCTAATTTACAGATTGAATGCCAAAGAGGCTTTTAGAAAGCTAGTGTGAAATGCATGATCTGTTTATAGAGAGGCAGCAGTACGAAAGAATAAATAAAAGCATATATTGGGCAGCCGTATTTCATAAAATAAGTACAGTTTACAGCACATAATCCGGTTAGTATATTCATTTAAATCCTTTATAATAAGTGTCTGTGTGGGTGTATATTCACTGTAAAAACCTGAGTTAAGATGAAGTTAAGTTGTGCAGATTTAACCCAACTTTCCCTTGAAATTCAGCAGATATGGGTAGTCATGACGAACTTAACTCGGCACATTCCCGTTGATGTCCCCCATAATGCTATGTCCACCATTAATACCATTTTGTATGTCATTGTGAATCCTTTCTCTTATAATATGAATGTGCTCATTGGTTTTGCAATGGTAACGCTCCGAGTTAAGCTTGTCCTGACTTCCAACATCTGCGTAATTCCAAGGGGTTTGTGCTTTAAATTAGCCCAACTTAACTGCATCTTAACTAAGGCTTTTTCAGTGAATATAAAGGGTTTTGTTATACCATAATCTTTTTACAGGCCACTAGCCACTATCCATGGCCTTTCTCTCTTTGTTTCCCATAGCCTTTGTTATATTAGCAAGTTAATACAAATAGCCCTGATTATCCGTAAATGCCCGCAAATAACTGTGGTTATCTGTAAAAGTGTGCAAACTCTGAATGCTTCCCTGCCATCCACTAAGTGCCCTCCTTATCTTGCCATGCTCCATCCACTCCCCTTAAATCCAGATCTCACTAGCTATGGCCTTTGGCCATGGCCTCTGTGTGCGTTGCACCGATATCTTTCCTTTTGGCCGACTAGCCATGGCCACTGTCAATGTCAAACCCTTACTTTGTTACCAAACACCCATTGCCACCTGCCCAGTGGGTGGAGGCACTGCAAATGTTAAACCTTTTCTTTCTAACTCCTTATTTCCATGATCATTTCATAGTAATAATTTGCAATAATACAATAATCTGCAGTAGAGTAGCAGTTCGCTGATTCCCACAATGACAGGAAAAATTGCTCAGAACTAAAAAAGTATTCTACATCCTCACAGGCACTCAACATGTGTCCCCCTTGCTTTTTCCAGGCACCCTCACTCCATTTAATTGCATTTTCCCTTTACCCCCATAACTCATTGTTTTGTGTGACACACATTTCTTTCTGAGCGCATCTTATTGCGTTGCTGCTGTAATCTCATGAAATTAGTGAGATCTTCCCCTGGTAACACCAAAAATGTTCTGCCCATAACTGGCTCTCCAAACCAACACCAAATTCCCACATCACACAGTGTCTCCTTCTCCACTCCCAACCTCTAGCCTGATGTGATTGCTATTGCTATTTATATAGTGCTGATGGCCAGGCCGTCTAAGCGCTGTGATTCAAAACAATCAGTGTTCGCATATGAGCCACCACATCAACAGAAGAGTTTTGAGTGTATCTGAAGTAGTGAATATCATTAGATTCTGTAAGGCCGTGAGGGAGTTAATTCCAAAATTTGATGACATCCTTGTTCCTACTCAAAATAGCACTTTCTGCTCTTTCATTTGTGGTTTCTCACTGTAATATCGTGGTGATTACTCACATCGAGCAACAAAAACAAGGCAGCTTTTCCTTTCTGAAAAGTCACCCAGCTGCAAAGCACCAGGGCAAATATATATATAAAAGTTTTAATGAACAGGTGCGGGCACCCTGTTCTCTGGCATATATTGTAATAAAATACTGGATGGATTTTCCCCAAACCATTCGAGGAAACTAAGTCAACGGTTTGTGCAAAAATTGTTTCCTATTTGGTCCATATCTGCTTTTCCATGCTGTGGCTCTTCAAAAGCAGCAATTTTTCATCTATGGGAAAAGAAATAAGAGGAGGCTGAAAACAGCATTTTAATGTTTTCATAATAACCTTTTGATTTCCTAACAAATGGTTCCCATAATTTTCATTTTAGTGGGGCTCCTGACAAACCTTTAGTTTGATAAATGTCATCCAAATCCATCCAGCAAGTCAAAGGGTATTAGTCTCACTCAGCCATTCTTCTGTAAAACACACCAAGAACAATATAAATGTTTTCAGGAACGGGGGCATCTGATTCTTAGGTGAATAATTTATAAACTACTGGATGAATGTACCGCAAATGAGTCAAAAAATGTAAATCCATGCTTTGTGCCCAAGTTGTTTCTTATTTGGTCCCAATCTGGATACCGGATTTTGTGCTCCAGCTGTTCAAAAACTGCACTTTTTCTCTATGGGAAAATTGATGGGCTGAAACGTGTTCCCAAAATTTGCAGTTTGGTGATGGAGGGATAGTTGCATTACTTTCAGGATGTGGCTTCAGCACCTAGGGGAAACAATGGTGGGTTATTGTCATCAATGATTGATGTTGGCGCCATTTGATGTTCCAAGCCCTTGAGCAACAAATTGCCTGTTCACGTGGAATCCCCAGTTTCCACCTCCTCTTTGCAAATGGCCATGAAAATAAATACCTATTTACCCTATGCTGAATGGAGACTTCTTAAATTATCCACAGCCTGCTTTGAGTTTCATGCAGAATAAAAAGTACCAATCACAATTATATTTTTCCACCAGTTGTTAGGGAATAAAGGCCAAAAGCAAATTTCCACTCCTTCCAATATAGCATACAAAGATGGTTAAAAGTAACAAGTTACATTTAGTCATTCAGAAAGATGATCTTGTGAACCACCATATCATGTCTTTGGCAGAATCAAATTGTTTAAACAATGCATCAAGAATCTACCCTTGCAAATGTTCTATAAGGTTGCACGTAATGGGACAATAATTCCAGTCATAGATCGACTACTATTCATAGCATGTAAGCCCACACACTGCCATCTTGGTACTCTGTCTTCAGGAAAATAAATCTTCAGACATAGGGGAGGGGTAAACTGTCACTAACCAATTAAAGCCTTTTTAAACCACAGGGGTTCTGATAAGTTCTAAGACTGTTCTAATACGTTTGAATGACTCAAAACAATGGAACTGAAACAATTATTCAAATTGTTTAAACCCTGAAATGGCTCAAATAGGAAATATTGGCATGATCTGGTCTGAAATCTTGGCAGTGTTTTCTGTTTCCCCTTCAATTGATTGAATTTGTATAGGAATTTGTTTTATGAATCTGAGTAAAGCCAACCACGGCTAGTCGATTTCGAACCATAAAACAAGGAGAACCAGGTATTTTATTAATGCCTGGTTTTATTCCCTTCCTGAGTCAGTGGTGTAGGGGTTTAACTCATGTGAACAATGATTGAAGTCAATCATTTTAATGGTTTCCCTCCTTTAGTCAATATCCACTCACATGCAAAAGATCTCTATCAATTTTGTGTACCTGCCTAAATTGAACCAGTGAAAAGTCTCATAAGTGTACATTCTTGATAAATGTGTTTAGCAAAACCATGGGCATGTTTGGGATAGTTGTACGCTAGTGTTATGCTGATGGAAAGAGTCATTTAACATTTAAAGAGTCATACGCTATGGTATGTTAACACAGGAAACACACATATATTATCATTTTCCAACCACCATAGCTACCAGCCCTTTGTAGCTATTATTAAATAAGCCCATATTCATTTTGACTGCAATATTGGTGGTGTGTTTGGAACAATTTATCTACTTGTTTGTGGGCTGTTGTTGTGGTTGGTTTCCTCTAGTTTGTTATAGTTGCATGATTATCTGGGGTGTCTCGGGAGGATAGCTCTGGGGTAACATGCTCACCCTGGAAGCAAGGCTACTCAGAGCACCACATAGGTTTGATGCTCGGGTCCGCACTTAGGGACCTCTGAGTATTAAGCGTGTTATAAATTAAGTATGTTATAAATAACCAATTGAAATTGCCAAAAATTACAATTATAGGATGTCTTTGAATGCTTCTGGTGTAAAGCTAGATGTCTTTAAGTGAAATATGCAATACTAAATGTGACCATTTGTCTTCTCATAATCTACATTTGTTAATGTGTCCGTGGACTGTGCATTTATATTAACACCACGTTTTGGATCATGTGTCCATTGATTTTACTTTTTGGGCATATGCACATTCCTAAATCAACCCACATCAACAGCAGACTGGTACTGCATAGGACAAGTGTGTTCTTCCATGCATTGGCATCACCGTGCCAAAACCAACTGTTTTTCATGGCCAGTGTAACCTTCCTGGTACATCTTTATCTCTACATTTGTTATGTGCTGCAGAGTATTTTCCAAGCACAGTGTGTGTGTAACTCAGTTGTTATTGGGGTACGAGTACAGAGTGTGTAAGGGCTTTAATTTGGCACAGTGACTTAAACCAATCAAAAGTGGTATCCGGTAATATTATCCCCATATATATGGTCGCCATATATAATGTTGCCGGGAAATGGTTGTGGCGACATTATATATGGTGACCATATATATGGGGTCAAAGGGAGCAATGGTTGCAAGGCTGTCCCCCGCTCTCCTTGAACCAAAAAAAAACAAAAGATTTTGGGGGTGCAGGGGTGTCCCCAACATGTTCAATGTGATAATGTCCCTGCAAAAAACAAGCATTTGTTGGCGACTTTTTTGCCAGGCGACATTTTTGCAGGGATATTGTCACATGGAACCATAATAATACCAATGTATGAATATACTGATTTATGAACTTCTTTGAGGTGTGCTATGATACAACTTGCAGACTCTTCAGAGTGGCTGTTTGAAGTATACAAGCAACAATGGGTTAGTGGCTGAACGTGGGTAGGAATGTGTGTTGCGTGCAGAGTTCATGCCATAGTTGACACTTGTGGAGTGCAGACAATGTTAAGAGTGGACAGAGAACTCAGCCTCCATTGCTGTGTGATTGGCGTGGTGCATCCAAGCTCATTTCCTAGATCCGCAAGGAGTGCCGTAGAGAGTATAGAATGGGAAACATGCTATATCCCCATGGCCATGGGCATTGCCAAACTCTCCTGGAGTACGAGATGGGTCCTCTTGGCTGTACTACTTCAAGAACATCGAGCAGGGAAGTATTTGCTTTAAAAGCCATACCTTAACAGATATTTGAGAATCTGCTGGCTGTGTTGAGTTGTGTCCTTAAGTATTTATTGAGTGAAAGGACTATTTGTGTAACCTGTTTTTAAGCAGCATTTTATCTTTTCTTTGGTTGGTTTGATTGTAGTCTCAATAAAGGGCAGGGAATAGCCTCACTTCTGGAGCTTATGGTGGACCTGTGATGTACCTTTGTTCTATAAATTGCATCGCTGGATTGGTTGTATGTTGCTTAAGTTTTCCTTCCAGTAGGTAGTGAGTTACCAAATTTGTCAGGAATCTTGTACTGTTGTGTTTGCACTTTTGCTATATTTTTAGTTAAGAATTGTTAAAATGAGCACACATAATTAAGTAGCTTGCTTGCTGCCATGCCACACTAAGGGGGCCTGATTAATGGAATTTCTTGCATGCTTCCAAGTGACTTTGCACTGCCGACACAGGCCCTGATACATGCAACTGTGCAACGTGAATTTCTGCCGTGCAAAATCCATGCAAAGTCATTGCATAGTCATTTTTGCAGTTCAAAATGACTTTGCACGGACTTTGTACGGCAAAAATACACTTTGCAAAGTTCCATGAATCAGGCTTTGAGTCGGCACTGCAAAGTCATTTTTCTGCAGTGCAAAGTCACTCTGAAATGTGCAAAACATTACATGAATTAGGCCCTAAGGCTTTTATGTATATGGCAGACAGAAAAAATGCAACTGGGCAAAGCAATACACAAAAACTGTGTCTCACCTGTGGGTTTCCATGAGCAGGAATGACAGAAATGAACTCCTCTGAAAAGCCTGGTCCCAAATAACCATTGGCTGTTTGCAGCACTCTCTGGAACAATTCCTTCATTCCCACTGAACTCTCACATCATTATTCGATTTTAAGTACACTGTCTGGCTAATATTGGTTTGGGCTTTTATTTGCCAAACAAAAGTATACAAGTAAAGATGGAACTACGTCTGCCCTGCACACTTTTTTAAATATGCATAGCATCAGTGTACATTGCAAAAAAGAGGATCCTTGCCCTAGGATCAGAGTTAAACCACATACCTAATGTGTTGATGTATGCATCTTCCTCCTGTTCGAAGAGCATAACAATATGAACTGCATATAATAAGAAAAAACAAGTTTAGAATGGTTAAAATTAGCACAAAGCAGTAAGTGAGTTGAATGCTGCACACACTACAGCCACCCTTTACTGTACGCCTGTCGAGGTAATCTTCCGGGGGCCGGCAGAGCCGTCCGCGGACCTCTAGGTTGGGGAGGCCCCAACTCCTCCTGTGTCCCAAAAGGAGTATGAGGCACACACAAGAGCAAATTATTGCTGTTAATTAAAGTAACGGCAGGGATCGTTCTCCGCCTGTATGCATCCGGGGAGACGCTCTTGTTCTTAGTGGGGCTCGCAGGCCCATTTTACCGTAGTATGACACGCTGCTCGCATCACCTGGCAAAAACCGTCACATAACCTATCGCCACTTCGG
Organism: Ambystoma mexicanum; assembly: GCF_040938575.1. NCBI lineage: Eukaryota > Metazoa > Chordata > Amphibia > Caudata > Ambystomatidae > Ambystoma > Ambystoma mexicanum. The sequence goes on along the minus strand of NC_090934.1, from coordinate 1,041,886,385 downwards.
GTTGGCTCCCCGAGTGGTAGGGTTAGTATAGATGATTATATGGAGGAATATTAGTGGATAAGGAGAGGTCAGGTGGCACACTTGTGTTGTCCCTAACACTTGTTACAATAAATTGGTCACACGGGGACCCTTGGTGATTGGCGAACTGAAATGGTGTCAGTGAGGAGCCCCTCGTACTCTGATTGGTTCCCTCGTGAGCCCCCAAGCCTGGGACCATCGTTGTTCCCAGCCCGTGAGGTATCTGTTATTGGCAACATTGTGCAACTATGTGTTAGTGGTGGACAATGGACAGGTCTTTGCTAGTGGCTGATGATCACGCCTTTCCCATCAGTGTAGGTGTCCAACTTGTCGCTTCGTTGTTGCAACCTGCGTCTCAGACGTGGGACCCCGGCGACTTTCTGTCTCGCGAGCTTGGCATTTTGTCAGTTTGGCTTTGTCACGTGTGTAGAGACCATAGCTGGAGCAGAATTATGAGCATTTGATTTGTTTTTCGGCCCAGAGGGGCGCTTGGCGACAGCAGGTGTAACCTTGGTACTGAGAGCTCGGCATGTGAGTTGCAACATTGTGGCCTTGGCGGTGGGCTCTCGCTGGTACTCTTTCTGCATGGTCAGCGCATTGCTTTTCGTCTTGAGAGGGTTTTTTTGTGCTAGAGGCTCCGGCCTGGGGACTCTTGCTTTGCGGCCTACTCGGGCCTAGTTCCTGGGAGGTGGTATATAATCCATAACATGGGTGCCGCAGGGCGACAGAGAGTCACAAGTAGCAGGGGATATATATGAAGGCATCTCTATGAGGACAGGGTAGCATGAAGCATCTGCAAGCATATACACAAGCACTTCAAGTCATCTTGCGTTTCTCCGGTGCTGTAGGAAGCCTATGTGAAAAATAACAACGATGCATGTCTGTGAGTGTGTCTGTCCGCTACGTCATAGCACTGAGTATGTTCTTTGTGTAGGTTGGTGTGTGAGTGACCAGTGTGCATGGTGGCACGTGTTTTCTTGTCTGTTGGCTATGTCGTCATGGCATCTCTAACAATGTGGATACTTGCGGCTGTTGTTTAAGTCGATCTGGTCCATATCGCAGGCATGGGCTTGGCCAGGGCATGGTAGTGGGCATGCTCCTCGTGCATGTGGGCCATGAACACATGGTACCTTGTCGTCTGATAGGGAGGTGAGCGGGTCAAACTCCTCTTGCGGGGGGTGCTTGGGCCGTGATCCTCTAGGCCAGGGTCTGGATGAGAATGGGGGAAGTGTGTTCTCCCATTTTCCCACTTCAGTCCCCCCTCTGGTCGACTTGTGGACCACAAAATTATCCGCTCTCTTGTCTCCACGTGGTCTCCATACCTTTGTTATCCCTCCTAAGTGTCCATACTGGTTCACATGATCTTCAAATGACCAGTAGATATACACACATCCACCACCGGGCTTGCAGTAGACCCACTTTCCAACATAGCTCTTCGGGTTCCTTGGGTTTTCTACCTTCACAGACGGCGGGTGTGAGTCATTTTCTAATATTTATTTTCGCAATCTCTCCCTTTCCTTTATTATTATATCTGTGTGTTTGACATCTTCTGCTGGTATTAAGGCGTGCATGCCGATCATTTCCATCATTTCATCAGTCATCTGTGCTGTTCGAGCTCTCCACAACCTTAATCCTAAAAGGGCAGCCATACCCAGTATTATGCACCCAGCTATTATTTTATGGCCATCTGACAACCATGATGGCATCCACGACCACAAGTAGGAAAACCAGCTGCCATCTTTCTTCACTCCTTTAGCTTCTTCTTACATCTTGGCGTGCATCTTGGCAAGTTGTGATACTGCCTCAGTAAGTGTGCCGTTGTCTGCGTCATTAGAAGGGATAAATGTGCAGCATGATTTTCCAATTTATGCACAAACTTCTCCTTCCATTGCAGTAAGGAGGTCCAGCACATATCTATTCTGCAGTGCTACCATTCGTACTGCCCTCAATTCTTCTTTTATTGCATTGAATCCGTTGACGGTGGAGTTTATCATCATCATTAGCTCCCATCTTGTTATCTGGAGCCATTTTGCATTTGCATATGCCTGCAGTCCTGGGTGTATTATTGATGAGAAGAAGATTGCCGCTCTGCTAAACAGTCTGTGTCCTGGTGGAATGTCACTGAGAGCTGTTTCCGATCTTCCCCACAGGTAGTTTCCCATCAGTGGTTCTCCTTGTCTTTTCACTCTTAACAATATGTTTCTGTCGTTACTTTCTTTTCCCCCTCCATTCATCACATATCGTTTCCTCCTTTTATTCCCTTCGTCCATCTTAGGGAAGTTCCCCAAATTGACCTCTTTCTGTGGTACCACTAGGGATGGTACATTTATGTGTACCATTGTGCATAGTCCATTCCAAGATGGTGGCAAGCTGTGATATGCCTTATCTCCGCAGGCCCAATAGTGGTCCATTGAAACCGATGTACCGGCACTCCCCTGTTTAATCTTGTTCTGCTTGTCCCACCTGACACCGTACCTGTTGCAGCCGTGGTAGGGGATTCATTAGTAGGAGATGCAGCAATAACATATGAAGCATAGTGTGTCTGCCAGACAGTGGCAGCAAGGTGACCAGTGATAAACAACAAACCTATCATTTTTAATACAATAGCTAATATCACCAGCATTTTCCTCTTACCTTTGCTGCAGTCCTGCAGCTTATTATTTGTGACGATATAGGTGCCCGCCTGAAAATTTCTAAAAATAAGCGTTCATTTGTTAGTTTTGTTTATTCAAGCTCTCCCTATCAAGTAATCGTTTAATGCCCAAGCGAAAATCTGTTCCCACGCGTATCTTAGTGACCTATCTCTTAGGGCTGGTAAGTGCTCATGGAGATGTGAGAATGATTGCTCTATGGCCAGAAGGGATGTGTTGTAATACACACATATTTTTCTCTTCTTTAAATATTTTGGTCTTTTTATAACATATACAAATTGGTGTGACAATGCTTCAGGTGTGTCGTTATCTGTGGGCATCTTTTACCTTTGGGCAAAATGCAACGTTAGTTACTACACTTTTCTTTATATTTAAACAGTAATACACGGTACCTGCATGTGCGAGACAAAAAGAGAAAGAACATGCATGTGTCTACAAGTGTGGTGCAATATAACAGTTTGTTATACAATGTCCTTTATTTGGGTAGTGGCAGGGGCAGGGTTGGCCGGGACAGTATTTTGTTTGCTCTGGGACCTCGTGACCATGGGGTGGGCTGTGGGCGATTGTCCATTTGAGTCCATAGGGGTGTCTGGAGTTTGGGAGGGGACAGGGGCTGTGTCACCTTTGTCTTTTGTTGCTGTTGCTGCTGTGGTGTCTTCCATTGCTGCTGCTGCTGCTGCGTTGTCCCTGTGGTCGATGCAAGGGCGGGTCTGATCTTTGTAGGCCTTGATGTCGTGTAGGTGAGTCCACACTTGCTTATCCCTCAGCTTTACTGCTCTAGAAGTTACTTTCTCGACCTGGTGGGTCCCAGTAAATCTTGGGCTATTCCACTTTCTATTAAAATTGCGATCCCCCTCGCTTACTGTCCACTGTGCTGCTTGTTCCTGTCCTTCAGTTGTTTTGTCTTCTTGTTGGGTGGTCTTCGACCTGCCCCGCGTCCTCTCGAGCTGTTGAGAGATAAAGGTGACACTAGTAATCGAGGAAGATATATATTTGTACATTTCATCACCAAAAACAGTTTGAACAGAGTGGCAGTCCATTATGGCCCTTGATGGTGGTGTCAGTAGGAGGTGCATTTGGTGTCCGGTCACCACCTCATGGGGTGTGAGGTGGTGAACCGACCCTGGCCTGTTTCTTAACTCAAATAGGGCCAAGGAGAGACAGTAAAGCCAGCTTCTCTTGGTAGATTGCTGAATTTTTGCTATCTCTTCTTTTAGGAGGCCATTGAGGCATTCACAAAGGCCATTCACCTGTGGGTGGTACGCACATGCAAACTTGTGCTTGATGCCAAGGTGAGCAGTTATGTGCTGAAACATTTCATTGGCGAAGTGTGGGCCATTGTCTGACCGCAATACTTCGCACACCCCCCACCTTGGGAACAGCTCCCTCACCAGGAACCTTGCTGCTCTAAAGGTGTCTGCATGGGAGCATGGACCAGCTTCGATCCACCTTGAAAATGGGTATACTACCACAATCATGTATCTGTACCCTTGACATATGTTGATCATGTCAACTTAGTCAATGTGGAGGTGTAGGAAGGGTCCTTCCAGCCAGGGTATAATACCTTTGATCACTTGCAGCGTGTGACCAGCCGTAAACTGTTGGCAAGTGAGACAATTACTAATGAAATTTGCAACGTGTGAATTTAATTTGGGACAGAACCACCGCTCCTTAATTCATGCTGCAATCACCTCTTTTCCTGTGTGTGTGGGATGGTGTAGTTGGGCCAGGGCTGTTTTCAATAAGGCCAGAGGCATGACTATTTTGCCTGTATTGGTTTGCCGCCATAACGCATCTGTGGGGGATATTGTGCATCCCCTTTGGACCCAGAGTCTTTCTCTGCCATGGGTGCTGATGCCTGTATCTCCATTATTTCATTCTCATGGATATGAGTGTACCCATCCTTCATCAGCAGCTGTCTTGCCCCCACTTGTCCCTTATCTTTTTTTTTTTCTGGGGGGATCCAAATCTCCCCGCAGTACACAGCATGTTTAGCATGTGCGTCTGCTCTTTCATTACCTTTGGAAATGTGATCATCTCCGTTTGTATGGGCCTGACACTTCACCAAGGCCACTTATTTGGGGTCTTCAATTACTTCAGTTAGTTCAGCAAGTAGTAGGGCATGTTGCACTGGGGTGCTGTCTGCCCTTCTGAACCCTCTTTGCTGCCATTTTATTAAGCCAGAATGTACAGTTGATGTGACATATGCACTGTCAGAATATATAGTTACTCTTTTGTCGTTGCTTTCTTTTAGTGCTAAAATTAGTGCCACTAACTCTGCTGCCTGGGCAGAGTAATGTTGTGGTATCTGGACACATTTCACTGTGACATATGTCCAATCCTCTGTTAATCTCACCACTGCAGCACCTGTTCTTCGGATCCCATCACTTTGATCAATTGTTGAGGACCCATCAATGTACAGTATTTTTCTGCCATCTAGGGCGTTTTCTTCAACTTTTCTTGTGCTTGAATATGTGTCGATAGCTTGTGTGCAGTCATGAGCATAGTTGCCATCTTCTACTACCTCTGCTATGAACATTGCCAGGTTCACGTTGGTGCACCTTACAATTGTTAACTCAGGCCTGGACAAGATAACTTTGTACCCCGATGCCCTTTGAGTGGTCAGTGTTGATTTTGTTGTAGTTGGGCAACCCATTATTATTGAGGATGATTTTTCCACCGCAAAGGCTGTGGCAGCCAGGCTCTGCTCGCACGGGAAGTGTCCTAACATTACAGGCTCCAAGTGCCTGCTGTAAAATGCTACTGGTTTGTGCCCCATGCTAGTTTTTTGTGTCAGCACTGCTCTCATCACTGCTGAGCTGCAATGTGAAAAGATGAAAAATTGTTCTTCATAATTTGGGGTGGCTACTACCGGTGCTGTGGATATGGCATGTTTTAGTTCCTGAAATGCCTCTGTCGTTTCTGTGGTCCATCTCAACTTTTTTTCCCCTCTCTGTGCTTCTTTTAGTGCCTCAAGCAGTGGTCCTGTGTATGAGCTATAATCAAAAACCCAAGCCCTGCAGTAATTGCATAAGCCCAAGAACTGCTGTAGTTCTCTCACTGTCTGTGGCTGTGGTGTGTTTGTTATGGCCTGTGCCCTTTGAGGTACAATGTTTCTTCCATTTTGTTAAATGAGCTGGCCTATGTAGAGCACCTGTTCTTGGCAGTACTGTCATTTTTTCTTGTCTACCTTGTACCCTTTTTCTGCTAACACAGTGAGCATCTTCACAGAGTCTCTCCTGTACTTCTCTTCTGTTGTGCTGCAGATGATTATGTCATCTACATATTGTAATACTGTGCTCTCCATCTCAATGTTTCCTAAGTCCATTTGTATCACCCTGTTAAATATGGATGGGGCAACCTAGTGTGTTTCCATTTTGTGTTGCAGTATCTGAAACGTGTCAAATCTTGTGAGTCAGGGTGTACTGGTATTGAGAAAAAATGCATTTTTTAGGTCAATCACAGTGAATCGTGATGCCTCTGTTGGTATTCCACATAGTATAGTGGCTGGGTTAGCCGCTATAGGGTATTCTGCCTCTACAATGTGGTTGAGGGGTCTTAGATTCTGTATGAAATGCCAAGACCCTCCCTTAGCCTTGCGCACAGGATACACAGCAGTGTTGCATGGACACTCTGATGGTACTAATATACCTCTCTCTATCAGTGTTGTTATTGTTTCATATATTCCTTCATCTGCCTCTTTTGATATTGGGTATTGCTTCACTCTCGGCAGTATGGCCCCTTATTTCAACTTTATTTTCATACCTCCAATGCTTTTGATGCATCCCACGTCATATGGACTGGTGGTCCATAGAGATGCAGGTACTTTCGCCAGATCCTCCTCAGAAAACGGCAAAACTGTAGTGGCTGGTGCTTCTAGCGCCAGTGTCATCCTCTGTTCTACATCTCTGTATGTTACCTTCGCCCAAATGTGGAAGCTTATTTGAAACACCATCTCCCCCTCACCATTATCATCTCAGAAGAGCTCCTCATCAGATACTTGTGTTAGTCGGTACCCCTCTGCTAGAGCTATAACTGCCCTCCATGCTCTCCCTTCCCTGTCTTGGGCAACACAATGTAGTCCTGTGTTGCCGCAATGCTCTCAATGCTCAGTGATATCCTTGTCCCTTCCTGTTCACTGCTTGGTGTTTCGGGTCTGAAAAGGTAAGCTGCTGGCCTCCTCCAAACCTTCCCTTCAATTCCTGGCAGCCACGCTATTGTCATGTCTGTCCCATATTGAAATAGTTCTCCAACTATTGGTTCGGCCCTTGCTACTGTTTTGCCGCAATAGGCCTGTAATATTTGTTGTGCTGTGAGCATGCTTATTCCTGGTGTAGAGAAAATGATTCCTTTCTCAGTGAAGGAGATAGTCATGTTCAATCTGCTCATGATGTCTCTACCTAGTATGTTTACTGGTGACTTTTCTGAGTATAGCAGCGGTAGTGACGTATCATGATCACCTGCAGATAAGGGGATGTTATCTGTGAAAGGAACCGACCCTCGAGCCCCAGAGAATCCTTGTGTGGTCATAGCTTTGCCTGACAGTTGAAACGTCCCCTCTCTTATGCATGACCTAGCGGCCCCTGTGTCAACTAAGAAGGACATTTTTTGTCACCTATCGTCACCCGTATGCGTGGTTCATCTGCAGGGTTAGGTGTTACCGATAGGATGGGCACATCAAGGACATCTGTGGGCTGTCACTGGGTATAGTGACTATCCATTTCCTGTGTATGGGTTGTTACCCAGTATTGTCACCCTTCCAAGCTGTGTCTGGGCTACAGGTGTGTCAGTAGATGTTATTGTATTGTATTGTATTTGTGCCAGTTGTTGGCCAGTTGTTGGCCAGTTTGGACCCGTTGTTGCTGCTGTACTTTTGGCTGTTGCTGCTGTTGTGTTTGCAGTGTCCGTTGTTGTTGTTGTGGTATTTGTGTTTGTTGTGGTGGTAGCTGTTGCTGTATCTCCTGCTGTTGGTAAACCTGTTGTTCCCCCATAGGCCATTGCTGTCTCTGCTCCCCCCATGCTGCCTGTGCTGGTCTCATCCTACATGTGCGCGACATGTGTCCTACTATACCACATCTCCAACATGTCGGTGGTTCCCGCACTTGCCATTGAGGTCCCCCCATGTAGTCCTGATACCCCTGCTGTCCCTGCTGATTGTAACCTCGGAACCCTCCCCCTTGCTGGTGTGTGGGTGGGCCATATCCTCTCCCTCTCATTTGCCCGCCCCTCCCTCTGTAGTTGTTCGAGTACCCATTTCCCATTTGCATATATCCTCCCCCATTTGCTGTGTGTATGTTGGGGGAGGAAGCATTTGCTGTGTCACTACTTGTGCTTGCTGTGATGGTGCTACCTGTTGTGTTATGTTTTGTGTCACCGTTGGCTGTGCGGTTGTGCGGGGGCTGTTATCAGTGCTCCCTCCATGGCATATTTCGATAACTTCTTCTGGACCAATATTGCTTCCTCTGCTTTCCTATCTTCCTCCTTTTGTTTAATTTTCTTCTGCCACATCTTGCAATAGTGTACTATTGTCAGTTGTATTTCTGGCCACCCGTTAGCTTCCATCCCCACTAACTTCTTTAACTGTCTCTGTACTTGCTCCGGGAGCCCTTGCATTAGTATGTGGTAGAAAATCGCTGGTGTTTTGTCCCACGGTTCCCGTGTTTCCAAGCGCCACTTCTCCTGAATCTCCTGTATGTATTCAACAGGATCTTCATTCTCACGCATCTTTCGTGATGCAATTCCTCCTATGTCTGGAAATCGTACCCTTAATGCTTGCCAAAGCGCATGTCTGCAATTGTCAAAAGGTGCCCCATCAGGTGCTGTGTCATGCATTGTCACCCCAGGGAATCCCCCCTCTTCCATATGTCATCAGCAGCATCCCCTAGTATGGAAATTAGGAGGCCCTTCATGTCTCCCACCGCTAATGTTTGCCCTGCAGTGTGCTTTTCATCTCATATATCCATTTCCCAGCTCCTGCACTCAGTGATGGGAGTCTGCATTTTATATTTTCCTTGTCTGCATGCTTCCAGGGGATGTATTGTGGTCTCGTTCCTCCCCTCTCTAGTAGTGACATTAAATTGTACCCCTCTCCTTTCCCTTCATCCTCATGTGTGTGGTTATGTCGGGTTGTTCATCACCTTCCTCCATGTCTGGTGGCTCTTCAATGTTGTCAATGTTACAGGAGTTTGCTCTTTCACTCCCTATATCCTTCCTCCCCTTTTTGTGTCCTCCTGGTCCTATTATGGGCGTGCTTGCTCTCTCTTCCTGCCTGTGTCCTGGGAGGTCCCTAAGCCTGCCAACATATGGGGTGCGTGCGGGGTTTGGCATCAGTAGGCATGGTGTTTGTGCGGGTGTGGGTCCTCCCTTTCTCTTGCATGCCCATCATGACTCGCAATTACTGTGCGTTATGTATAATTTGTCTAAACTCTCCCTACTTTCATCTCTTCCATTTATGCTTAAATCCTCATGTTCTTCACTGCAAAACCCATCAGCTAATGTTGATCTCCACTGTGTGTGTTTTCCCCCTACAGTCACTGTCTTTAAATCTATCAAATCTTCATCTGTGTACTCACCTCCACTACCCACAGCTACCTCGGTTGATGTTGATGCCATTTCCTTATCCTGGTGTGTGTATTTCCTTGCTCCATTTTCCATCCTCCTATCTCTTCCCTCCCCTTCCTTCTTCTCCACTAATTCACCACCTATTTCCTCCCTTTTCCTTTTTATTCATTCAAATACTTCTGCACTTACCTTTGCTAATATCCCCTCCTCATCCTCCTTTCTCCCCTTTATTCCCCCTTTCCTTCTTAATATGCTTTCTATTACCTTCCCTTCTTCATATTTCTGTGCGCTTTCAGCTATAATCCTCTTTTTCCACATTCCCATTTCCCTATCGTTCTCTTCCCTCTCCTCCTCCTTCCTTCTCATCTCCCTTTGTTCTGCGCGTGCCATTCTTTCTGCTATTGCCCTTATGCGCTTTCCTTCCTTTTTCTGTTCTTCCGCCTTCACCTTCATTCTTACCATCTCTTCCTCATGTGCTTTCTTTTCATTCTGCCTCTTGCGTGTTTCTTCCTCGAACTGCCTGAGCAAAGCGCTTTGCACTTTTCTCAATTCCGCCAATCTTTCTTCCACTTCTTGTGATAGTCGCCTTTCTCTTTCTCCACTTACCTCTAACCCTGTGTGCATGTTTCCCTTCTCTTCCTTACTTACCAGTTTCACTGCATCCTCCTCTTCCTTTGTTAATGTTCCTCGGAGCTTCAAAAGCACCTGCACTGCTATCCACTCCTCTGATCCTACGTCTGCAAACCTCCCCAATGACCCCTCTGATCTCCCTTCCTTACCTGCGTAGTTGTTGAATCTACCGTACCTACCTCCCCCGTCCTCCTTTTGCTATCATCCGGGGGTGTGTATGGCGGGGGCTTATGCAGGGTTGGAGTATCCTTCAGCAGCCGTTAATTGCTGTCTGGCCTCTTCTCTAAGTTCTGTTAGTGAGTACAACCCCCTTCCTCCTTCTTCACTATCTTAGCCACTTGCGCTCCTTCTGCCCCTTCTTGTTTGAACTTCGCCTCTGCTACCGCAAATGATCATTCTGTCTCTTCTTCACTTTCTTGAGTGATGGGCGGATTTCTGTTTTTCATGTCCCCGCCCTCTCCTTGTTTTTTCTCTTCCTTACCCTCATTTTCCTCCCTTATCCTCTTTTCCTCTTTTACCCCCTGCACTGTTTACATGCCTGTGTCCCCAGGTCCAGTTCCCTGGAACATCTTCCAGAGGTCAAAAACTTCTAAGTGGTTTGCTAATTTCTTCCCCTTGTAGTTATTGTGAATGTATGTTAACAAACTATGTTGTGTATACGTATTGAAGCTGCCGTTGGGTGGCCACGGAACTCTTACTTTGATGTTCATTCCTTGTGTCCACTCAATGCTGTACTTAATTATTTTTTACCTGTGTGGTGTCAATGTCGTACAGATGTGCTGAAGTGGAGTGGTTAACACGCTTTCCATGTTCCTCCACCCCGCTCCTGCCCCCGAACCATAGTACAGTGCCATGTTACACCTTTACATTTCCAAATGTTAACGTTTTACCTGGCCCCGTAAGCTGGGTACTTCGACTGTCCGCTGAAAAGAAAAGCAATCTTTTATATGGTACAGTTATTGCTTAAAACTACGACCCCCTTTGGCTGTGGCACACAAAGTCCCCTGCGGCGATGTGCACTGTGTGGTGTGCCTCTGGTCTGCCCCACCTTACTCTTCCTTTTTTACTTGTTACTCCTTCAATGCAACTCCTCCTCCTCCCCTTTTCCTCTTTTCCCTCAAACCACACCGTCTACTTTCACAAACCCTTGTTGAGCACTGCCGGCGTTCTCCGTGCAGGGCTGCCCCTCCCCCGTGGCCCTTCCCCATCTGAGCGTGGCCGGCGTTCGGCGTGCGCGGCCGCCTCTCCCCCTTGCCTCCTACCCATTCACACCCTCTGTACCCGGCCACCCCTAGATGGACGTGGGGTGTATCGCGATGTCCTATACAAACCGTATGGGTGACGTCACCAACTTCTACAACACACTGTAAGTACTTATAAATTTCAAAACTTCACAAATGCGCTCTCGTCCTCACACTGTTATCCCCCATTAACCCCACAGCTGTATTCTCGCCTCTCTGGAGCAAGGTAATCAACAATCAATTCAATTAATATAATCGGTCTGCGCACGCTGCGTCACCTCGCGTTTGATACGCCCCCTCTCCAGAGGAGCTTAACTAGCCAATTATCCTCCGCACTCGGTAAACAACCTGGCTACCCCCTGCAGGAAAACGTCATCTACTTAACGAGCTTCAAGACTCAATTAGTAACAAACCCCATCTACTCATTGATCTATAACATCAACTCATAGGAAAGCCACACCCCCCTCTTACACAGGTGTCCGTGATCTCAAACCAATCCGCGCCCTCTAGCAACCACACGTGGGTGCCTGAGGCCCCACCCAATCCAGTTTGTGACGCTGTAGCGGACCGTCCTCGTACCTGTCCCGTTACACCTCACACTTCTATTGCCGCGGAACAGTCAAAATCAATTTCCACACCCTGTTACCACCTCCCTCTTTACAACTCCTCCCCTCTCCCGCACAACATTACATTGCTGGTTGGGTGTGCCATACTCGCCAAGTCCTCGTGAGACGGGCACCCCTCCAAAGTGGCTCACCACCGCCCCTCGTCTGGACCATGTCTGGACACTCGCCAACCGTGTGCGGGATACTTTTCAGGTCGGCTCCCGAGGGCCAATATCCGGATTGCGCTGTCCGGTCTTCTCGCAGTTCCACGATGTCCCGTAGTCCTCAAAAGGGGGCAACGGCAGAGGGGGCCACGCTGCCGGGTTGCCTTGCTGCAGGAGGCCTGGTAGTTATGCTCTTAGGGTAGGTTAACTAGATCTCAAACAGATCTCAGCAGTGCCTCCAACTCGTCGGGGTGATCTCACAGGGGCCATCAGAGCCGTCCGCGGATCTCCGGGGTTAGGGAGGCCCCAACTCTTCCCGCGTCCCAAAAGGAGTATGAGGCACACACAAGAGCAAAGTAATTACTGCTGTTTATTATAGTAACGGCAGGGGGGTTCTTAGTGGGGCTCGCAGGCCCTTTTTACCGCAGTATGACGCACTGCTCGTGTCACCTGGGAAAAACCATCACAAAACCAATTGCCACTTCGGGTTGGGTCCCCGAGTGGTAGGGTTAGTATAGATGATTATATGGAGAAATATTAGTGAATTAGGACAGGTCAGGTGGCACACTTGGGTTGTCCCTAACACTTGTTACAATAAATTGGTTACACAAGGACCCTTGGTGATTGGCTAACTGAAAAGGCGTCAGTGAGGAGCCTCTCGTACTCTGATTGGTTCCCTCGTGAGCCCACAAGCCTGGGAACATCGTTGTTCCCAGCCTGCGAGGTACCTGGTAGTGGCAACATTGTGCAACTATGTGTTAGTGGTGGACAGTGGACAGGTCTTTGCTAGTGGCTGATGATCACGCCTTTCCCATCGGTGTAGGTGTCCAACTTGTCGCTTCGTTGTTGCAACCATTGTCTCAGACGTAGGACCCCGGTGACTTTCTGTCTCGTGAGCTTGGCATCTTGTCAGTTTGGCTTGATCACGTGTGTAGAGACCATAGCTGGAGAAGAATTATGAGCATTTGATTTGTTTTTCGGCCCAGAGGGGCGCCTGGCGGTGGCAGGTGTAACCTTGGTACTGAGAGCTCGGCATGTGAGTTGCAACATTGTGGCCTTGGCGGTGGGCTCTTGCTGGGACTCTTTCTGCATGGTCAGCGCATTGCTTTTCGTCTCGTGAGGGTTTTTTGTGTTAGAGGCTCCAGCCTGTGGACTCTTGCTTTGTGGCCTACTCGGGCCTAGTTCCTGGGAGGTGGTATATAATCCATAACATGGGTGGTGCAGGACGACAGAGAGTCACAAGCAGCAGGGGATATATACAAAGGCGTCTCTATGAGGACAGGGTAGCATGAAGCGTCTGTAGGCATATACACAAGCTCTTCAGGCATCTAGCATTTCGGCAGTGCTGTCGGAAGACTATGTGAAAAACAACAAGAATGCATGTCCGTGAGTGTGTCAGTCCGCTACGTCATAGCTCTGAGTATGTTCTTCGTGTAGGTTGGTGTGTGAGTGACCAGTGTGCATGGTGGCACGTGTTTTTATATCTGTTGGCTATGTCCTCATGGCATCTCTAATGATGTGGATACTTGTGACTGTTGTTTTAGTCGATCTGGTCCATATCGTAGGCGTCGGCTTGGCCAGGACATGGTAGTGGGCATGCTCTCGTGCATGTGGGCCACAAACACATGGTACCTTGTCGTCTGGTAGGGAGGTGAGCGGGTCAAACTCCTCTCGTGGGGGTGCTTGGGCCGTGATCCTCTAGGCTAGGGTCTGGATGAGAATGGGGGAAGTGTGTTCTCCCATTTTCCCACTTCACATCCATTACCTCCTTTTAATGCAGGTTCATCATCAGAGCCACACTGGCTGCTTGTCACAGGCTCATTAAGGTCTACCAATGCCGTGTGTGTGCTGTCTGCTGTGATTAGGTGGCTACAGTAAAGGAGAGCAAGTGGGTGAGGTTTTTTTAAAAATAATTTAGAATAATTTTGAGCAAGAAAGTTAGATGTTGGAGTGCTTCAGCACTGTTTATATTTCATTGGATAAACTTAGGTTTAAGTAATATATGACGTGTGTGACATTCTGATTTTATTGTACCGTGACTGGGATGCAGAGGCCATGCTGCAGTAGGACCTCCACGCCACATTAATTTCATAGCACTTTACAAAGGTCCGGAACTACTCCCTGGGTGTAGGCGACACTCAAGACGCCCAGGGGTGGACTGGACTATAGGGAACTCTGGAGATTTCCTGTTAGGCCCCTGCAACAAGGAACATTTCTGTGTGGTATTTCCAAATGTTCCCATAGGATAACGGCTAGGCTTGCTGACAATGTCTAATATGGGACCACTTTGAAAATTATTTCCAGGGCCTCTTTTGGTTCCCAGTCCACCCCCGAAGGGGTCTGGCTGTTGAGATTAGGCATTGAAAAAAGTTCCCAAATGCATGATTGAATGCATGAGTTCCCAGACAGATTGCAAGCTTTGGTCCCTGACCACACTTACGTAATTAAGACAGTTGAAGGCTGAAGGCTGAAGACATGTTGACGGTATAGGAATGATTTAGCATCAGGTCCTTTTGGCGGCAGTACAATTAATTGTTATTTTCAGTTTGGAAATGTCAGAGGCAGATTGAACGAAAGGAGGAGGAGCAATTGCTGAAGGGGCTCCTATGCTCTGCCTCTCTCAGCTCGAAGGCAAACAGTCAGTGCTGCACACATCCTCCCAGTGAGGTCTACATTATTTTTTTTTTTTTATTTTTTTTTTTATTTGATTTAGCTGTAAAAAACAGCCTTTCAAAAAAAAAACACACAATAAAATATACATCATAAAAATTGAAACGTTGCACAAGGTGGAACATAACAAGGAAATCAATCATTACATATGAGTTTGTTACATTCTTAGGATAAAAATTGCAACATACACCTTGATGAATATTAAAATTTCATTTGATTTTAAACTGCCTGATTTACATGCTACCTGTATTTATCACACTAAATTCTGCATGTTAGGAGATCTCTACCATATTTCACCTTACCCGTTATCATCTCAAGATCTCGTCCATGAATTTGTTAGATATCTGGAAATATGTTTTAAACCATCTTTTCCACACCGTTACACATTTTCCAGCAGACATATATTAGTACAATCTTTCAGCTTTAGTGCCTCCACAAACATTAATATAGCTAAGTTTATTTTGACCAGTTGGCTATGATATAATTTATCCCATAACACATCATGGTCAGTGATAACCTGGTTCTCAAACAAATGTTTAAAGAAAGTACATCTCTTTCCAATAAGTGCAGGACATACAGCAATTAGATGTTTTAAAGATTCAACTTGTCCCGACTCCTTGCAAAATCTGCAATCCCCATTAGTAGTCAACTTTCGCATGAATCGTATTTCATTTGATGGAAAAGCATTCAATCTTATTCTCAGATAATTGAATCTGCTTTTAGGATTGGGAAATTTGATGAGGTATTGCTCTATTTTATGTACTTCTTTCACAGCAAATGAATGACATCTGAAAGTTTTTAATTTGGCACATGCATTTCTAGTCTCAATCCAATCCCACATCCATAGTTTTTTCTTCGCTCTTTCTGGATTATTTACCAATAGCTCATCATCAATGCCTGCTTCTTTCATAGCCAAAAGGCTCCACTTGTGCCACTTGGCGGTGTTCATATTATCAGTATTCAGCATGTATTTTCCCATCAAGTACATCACACCATCATCTTCAGAGGCCATCACATACTTACGATATAAACTCAATATTTTCCAGAGATAGATTGCATTTAGTGAAACCAGGCCCAATTCATGTCTTATCAGACACATTGAAGCTGAGGTAGGAAGGCCACATATCGACTTCCAGAATTCGCCTTCCATTTTAACCCATATAGATTTTTTCATAACTGCTTTTGTTTCTGATGCATACGTCACTGTGGGTACAACTTTTTGTTTGTAAAAGATTACAGCAGGCATCAAGGAAAATTTGCCATATTTGGCTTGTATTATCTTAGATTGATTTATTCCCGTTTTAAGTTTTTCTTTCAACACTCTATAATATGGTTTATCAGCTGCATCCTTGTTAAATTGGATGCCTAGATATTTGTACTCTGTAACTATTTCTATCTCTATGTCTTGTATTGCCCATCGATATTTTGCATGAGGGGTTTTTCTCTTGGAGCTTCGTATCATGATTTTACATTTCTTTTGATTTATTGTTAATAAGTTTGCGTCTACGTATCTGCTCAAAGAATCAGAAGGTTGTGCAATCCCACAGGAGTTTTGGCCAAAAGTACCAGATCATCCCCATAGAATAACCAAGGTATTGGGTGACAACCAATTCGCGGAGCATCAGCTCTGCAATTCAAAAATTCATGCCGGACGGCTGCCATAAAAAAGTTAAAAAGGGTACTGGCCAAAATACAGCCCTGCTTGAG
Source organism: Ambystoma mexicanum (assembly GCF_040938575.1). Classification (NCBI taxonomy): domain Eukaryota; kingdom Metazoa; phylum Chordata; class Amphibia; order Caudata; family Ambystomatidae; genus Ambystoma; species Ambystoma mexicanum. Next base: position 1,041,870,138 of record NC_090934.1, on the reverse strand, counting down.
ACCTCTGTGAGTCGGAATGGGGTTGGATAAAGTTCCATCTGAGGCCAATCTGATTTGCACCGTGGTGTTCGTGTGAAATTATTTAATCCAGAATACTATATATTCAGGACAATTTGCCTCACAAAGTTTTTTCACCAGCAATTTCCTACACACAGAATCAAAGGCCGCTTGGAAGTCAATGAAGGCCAGATAGATGGATTGACCTTTTATCTGTTCTTGTTTTTTTATGACTTCTAATATGTGCAGGTTAATTGCCGTTCCCATACCCGGCCTAAATCCCGTTTGATGTGGGTCTCTCAACTGGACCCCTTTCAGCCATACATTCAGGTCTCTCAACAGCAATCGTGCAAAAATTTTGCTTGGAATATCTAATAAAGAAATGGGCCTGTAATTGGCAGGTTTTTCATGATCCCCTTTTTTATAAATAGGTATGGTTATTGCTTTTTTCCAAGAGCAAGGTAAAATTTGCGTTCTTATTATTTTCAAGAAAATGGTTAGAAAAACTTTGGCCCAAGCCATAGGATGTTGCTTGATCATAAAGTTCGACAAACCATCTGGCCCTGGCGCACGGGAGATTGACAGTTTAGAGATCTGAAACAGTATGTCGTCGATGTCAAAAGAGAGGTCCTTAACGCGAGACTTATCAGGTCCCGCGATTTCCCCTTTTAAATTTGTATCAGCATACAGAGATTTATAGAAGGACGCCCATACTTCCTGAGGTATGGGATTTAATTGATGAATAAATTGCTGTTTACACTGCTTATAATTCAGTAGGGACTAGATTTTAATTTGTCTAACATGTTTTCCGCATCCTTCTGATATAAAATCGCATGTTTCGATCTCAGCCAGTTTTTATATTTACATTTTAAAGCTCTGAGTATATTACCCCTATCACAGTGGTTTAAATTCTTCACATGCCTTCTATCTTTTCTATATTGGGCTTTCCGAATTGCAACTTCATAATCATATGTATGCATAAACTTGATGCCATTTGTTTTTAAATTATTTCTTTTAACAGCAAAAATTTGCATTTCTTCCACATAAGACTGAGTATCAGTTTGACCATTCTTCACTCTCTTCAACTCGCTCATGATCAAGTTATGATTTAGCATGTGTAAGGATTTTGGACACCATTTAAATCTATTCATCCCATAATTCAAGGACATATTCATTGCCAAGGATTTTTCATAGTGTTTCTCAAAGACGGACCATGACCAACTCATGCATTGAATATCGTGATCACTAACATGTTGAGGGAGAATAGAGAAATTCGTTATGCTCTTGAACAATTGCTCATCTACAAATGTATAATCGATCATGGCTGATTGCGCACCTCGGTGCCAGGTGATGTGTTGGGGAATATCCCCCCTTATGGCACCGTTTAGCTTACATAAGAGACGTTCTTCCATTAATGCATTCCATTTTTGGGCAGCTGTGGATATGCATTTCCCCCCTCGCGCATGACATGTTATGTTAAGATCTCCCGTTACAATAACATGATCACAGGTAGGATCTAAATAGATTACATTCAAAAGATCCTCAAGGGCGGTGAAAAATTCATGATCAGTGATGGCTGCATGGTTCCAGTAGATGTTTATCAAACCTATAACCTTGGAGTTAATTATTATCCTCACCAACTGCAAAAAGCTATTGGGGGAAACCCATGATTCTAATTGAGTGTACGGAGTAGTTTTTATGGCTACCATTAGACCAGCCATGGGTCTCCCCTTGGCAGGCACAATTGCTGGAATCAAGGTTATAATGTGATTATCCCAGATTGGCGCACATTCTAGCCATATCTCTTGGAAAGCCAAGATGTCAAATTTTCCCAATATGCTGTCATTGCTTTTTATCAAATGATTGAACCCTCTCGTGTTCCATGACGATAGAGAGAGAGAGATTGACTGCTGGCATAGTTAGTTTCTACATGGTCTCTCCTCTCTATCATTTTGTACTCTTTCATTTTCAAAGACTGTCTCTGATTGACGATTTCTAGAGTGATATTGCACATCTACAACGGATTTAGATTGATATTGATATCTGATTGCAGATATTTGTGGAGGATCAGTCAAGGTGTTATTTAGCAGAATGAATCCCAATTCATATACATCCATTCTTGCTTGCCATAATGCGTTTTTTATAAAGCCTGACTTCATCCACAGCTTTACAACAGAAAGATCAGTTGGATGTAAAAACTCTATTTGCTCGAAATCTGCCGAACATATACCTTCTAGAGCCGGTACATCTGCAAGGATATTCATTACTGATTGTCTATTAAGATTGAACGCATGGAACGGATGCGAGCGGCACTGCAAGATTAGGTGGTGTGCTGTCACAGTTTTTATTGGAGTTCTCAAGGCTCCTTTTATGAGTGAATTCGACTTAAGATCTTTTTGATTTGCTGGTTTATCGGGATAGGCAAAAGCACCCATTGTGTTCAACATGTTTTTTTCCATAGAGACCTTAGTATTTGTGTTATTTACCATGGAAACAATTCTTTGAATCGATTTCTTTATGTCTTCTTTCCATTCTTTCAATACTACTGTGTCCACACTCTTCAATTTTTCAGGCTCTACTGGCAAGGGTTCTCCGCTAAATTTAATTTCTACAGGCTTTGGTTTGGTTGTCGAGACATCCTCTTGGGAGCCTATATCCTTCACCAAAGGAGCTGATGCCAGTGATTTCTGCATAGAGACATTTTTATTGACCTGTTCGCTCATCAAAACCAAACTGTCCAAAGGTTCGTACATCAAGGACGCTGTTTTGGCCAGTTTGGATTGACTAGCTTTAAACAGTAACATGTCACGATATTTGTTGGCGATATTTTTTCGAGCCAAGGTGATTGCAGAGTTTGGTTTAGATAATGACTGTATGAATTGTCTAGTTCCAGTGATCTTGGAATTAGGAATGGATTTGACGTTTTTAGATTTTTTTATGGCATTTGGTGTCAGAATGTGTGCTTTTTTAGGTTGTTTTTCAAATATAAGATAAGTCGACCCCTTACTATCTGAATCAGGGTCTTTTACAATTTCACCATCTTTAAGTTGTTGGCAGACCTCACTAGAGGAAGGGGGTAGAGTATTAGTGTACTTCAATTTTGCCTTGCTTTTCTTAGAACATCTCTGTCCAACAACACATTTCTCCTTTATATTGCTTCCCGACACAGAACTGGGTTTAGACATCTCACATCTCACATTTATTCTCTGTCACCTTTATATCAGTTTTTTCCACCATTTCATTAGATTGTACAGGTATTTTCGCTTTCCCTGTCTGGTGTTGTAATACAATTTGTTGATTCTGAGAGCAATCAATTAAAAGTACATCAGAAGTTTGTACATTTTCAACATACTTTTTGCCCCCTATCTTTTCACAGATTTCATTCACACATGGATCACACTCAAGTTTGTTTTTAAGACAGCCACATAGAGATTCAGTATTTTTTGTTTGATTCTGTAATAATTTAGCTAATAGCACCTGTTTTTGAATCTAGAGAATCATATAAGCGTGTCAAAGAAAATAAGGCTGTGTTCATCGTTTGTAGAGAAGTCTCTACACCTACGATGAACGTTCCTTGGGAGGGATGATTGTTTAAATTTAAGGCATTTGGATTGCGCCGTGGAGTAGGGTTCATAAAAGAGCAAGACAACACAGACGACTCTTTAGGCGAAGGAGAAAACATCATTGGGGATTTGGATAGGTTGTGAAAACTCTCTCTAGTTCCAGTCACCAAATCCACCACTTCATCGTGATCAGAAGGAATACACTCGCCACACTCATCAGTTTTCTTAATTGAGTCTTCCTCATTTAATGTTGCTAATTCCAAAGGTGCATCGTTGGACACTATTTCTCTTCTAGATTCAACCTGCTCATCTAATGTCCGAGACATTGATGATTTTAAGGGATTTGTGATTAGTTCACCTTCACTCACCTCACCTCCTGATTCCACTTGGTTCTCAATAATGGCCAAAGCACCAGCGGCCACTAAGGAATCAGGGGGTGTATTTCTCAGATCAACCACCTCCCCGTTTATTTCCTTTTCTTCAACATAGTTGGAGCATAACCCCTTGTTAGATAGGGAGGCTTGCAATTTTTCGACCCCCCCACCCATTTTAGTACCCCATTCACAGAATTTACGTATATCCGCTATGGGGGTACAAGACCTTATGTTAGAAGCAGATTTAGACGCGCGTACTAGCTGAATGCAACGTGTAGAAGATTTCGAGGTTTGGAAGGCTGCAGCAACACAAGCTTTAATTTTGTCCTGGGGCGGCATTCCAGTTTTCAAGGTTAATACCATTTTGTTAGAAATCAACAAGGGCACTAGAAAAATATCTGGAAAATAAAAGGAGGGGGATTACACTCACCAAAGTTTGTCTTTTCTAAAGTTTTTTCCCTATGTCACAAGGCAATAATATATTCTGGCTCTCAGTACATGAACATCAGAACAGCAAACAGTCAACAGTACTTTCGTGTACTTTACACATGTGCGCGCGCGAGTACGCAGGGCACGTAGTTTTTGAAATAGACTGGGCGTGGTCAAGGGGGGAGAAAGGCCTCCTTTACCCAATCAACAGAAGTTTGCTTTGCAAAAGGTCAGGCAGCTTCCGTGCGTCCTTGTAAGACGTCCGCCTTGTAGACAGGAGCAGTTCAGACAATCCGAGTAACCAGATACAGAGATAAGCACGAGCGTTTTGAAAGGCGAGAAATCCAGCAGTGTTTTCACCCAGTCAACAGTACTTTCGTGTACTTTACACGGTCTACATTATCTTTTTACAACTCTGAGCAGACCATTTATAAAGGGAAGTGATTAGCAATGAGAAAACGTAACGAGTAGTGACCATTGCTATGATCCTTTTGTTCCTATAATTATATCATTTGTTGATGTACCTTTTAAGTGTGAAGGTTGGCTGATTAGAAATAGTAAAGAATGAGCTGCATGCTGTGCTGAACATTGATATTGTCATGCATTTTATTACAATTTGTGTCAGTAGGAATTGTTTTGTAGTGTCATGATCTCTGCTTCCAAAAGGTCAGGGTTTTCCCAACTCCCTTGGAAGCAGATCCATAACCCAGGTTCCGAGTGCCAACCAGTCCCAATTGGGACCTTTTGGACCCAGTCCTGGCGCCAGTGGCACCAGGCTCATAAATATGCCCAGTCCCAGCGCTGGAAGCGCCGGGCTCATAATGCTTGGGTGGACTTACCTTCAGCAGACCATGCTGCTTACTTGCCTGCCAGTTGAGCCTCTGATCCTCTTCTGTTTGGAACTACTTTTCCTGTTGGGTGGGGCTGGAGCCACTCCCTAGATTCAGAACACTGGAACTCTTCTGGAAGGCAGGAACTCTTTTCTTACCAGGAACTCTTTTCTTACTTAGGCGTCGCTGTGGAAGGAGGCACCTAAGCACTACAGGAGGCTATTTAAACCACACCCGGTGGATGAATCTTGCTTTGCGTTATTCTGCAACCTCTGCAGCAGAATGCTCATCGTGTCTTCTGCATCCGGTCCTGGGTCTAAGGAAAAAGGCTTACCATCCTGAATCCAGTCTTCAGCAACACCTATAAAGACAAGAAAGAACAGGTTAGCATTCCGGCATCTGAAAGGCAAAGGCTTACCATCCTGAATCCAGTCTTCAGCAACACCTATAAAGACAAGAAAGAACAGGTTAGCATTCCGGCATCTGAAAGGCAAAGGCTTACCTACTCTTTGTGCGCTCCGGAGGTCTTCACACTGCATTCCGGCATCTGAAAGACAAAACAAGGTGCGTTTAAAGACATTGGGGAACTTTAATACTCACGTGCCATTACTCCTTTCCACATCTAATCCAGTGGGTATTCCGGCACCCTGCAGCCGCTCCGAACTCGTACCTGCAAAATAAAAAGACAGTTAGAGCGCATAGTGAAGCAGGCAACAAGCGCTTACTTACGTGCTTCCAGGCGCTTCTATTCATCACACGGGCTCCATCTTCAACTCACTTCAGCCCGTCATCCGCCATCGCCGGAACCCTGCAAAACAAGAGACATCATTACTAAAGACTTTAAAGACATTTGAATGACTCGAAACTTACCGTTCGTGCAGTAAACGACGGACAGCAGTCCTCTGAAGTCAAGAGGCCTGCGCTACCTATCCAGTGAAGAAACTGGTTACAGCACCCTGCCCCGAGGCAGATGGAGAGCTCGGCATTCACTTACCTAAGGTGAGAGCGTTAACCTTTGGGGGTCTACAGGAGAGGAGAAGAGGAAAGAGATAGGGACACCCCAATAACCCCAGTTCATTAACCCCATATTTTCTATCTGCAGACATCTTACTCTACACGTCAGGCATACAGTGCACAGAGGTCCAGCCCAAAGAGCCAACCCGGTGCTACACATCACCTTTGAAGATACGGTAGTCGCCCAGTCAAGACCGGCGCCTCTGCGAGAATCAGGTGAGCGTTACATGTAGGTTCTCATTACATTACATGTAGGAAGTTGTAGCTGTTGCTTGAGGAAGGGGAAACTAAAGCAACACTCTAGAAAGGGATTTTCCAAATCCCTCATAGCATAAGCTATGCCAGTAAAGCTTTACCACCAATTTTATGCCCTGGAGGATTTTTAATGATTTGGCGAGCAAATCATACTCAATATGTCTGCCAGCTCTTCCAAGACTGCCTATCCAATTTTATTCATTTTACAACAACATTTATATTCCATCTTGTGGAAAACCAATTGTTTCTTGCGGAATCTACCTGACTTCTATGCATGATAAATTAATTTTGGTTACCTAGGAACCCATTGAAGCTACCTTTGGGTATCATTGCTTGTTGGGGACCTTTTGAATTTTCCAGACATATATAGGAAAAGTGAAAAGCAAAGTTTAATTTGCTTGTTTGTACTCTTCAATTTTCCACAATGTGGTTAAACAATAAAAATTGTAATCAGGGCACAAACAACCTACATACTTTTTTATACTCTTTACTTTTCCACTATGTGGTTAAACAATTAAAATTGTAATCAGGGTACAAACAACCTACATACTTTTTTGATCAAGTTGTTTCTACAATGATTTATGTATTACTAGGTATGGTACTGTGTGACTTGTGAAGTTATTTGCATAAAATAGAGCATTGATTTCACTCTACAAACCCAACAGAAACACATTTGTGTACAACTTGAGCTGGACACATATATGGTCAAATACATACATTTCAGACTGGCTCAAATCCCAGCTTCACTGGGAAATGCAATTAATCTCACCAGGCATGATCGCTCAAAATTAGATTGCCCTATAAGTGAATCTGTTTGCAGGAAATGCTATGCCAAACAAACCATCACAAATGTTTGCCTAGAATAGTGCTGCTCCATATAAAACAGTAGAGGTCATGCATATTCACCATACTAAGTAGCAGATGTTATTTCCTAATCCGATGTTTCCCTGAGGATTTTGATTTCTTTTAATATTGCTGGTACCCATGGATTTCCCTCTAGCATCCTACCACTCCCTCACACTAACAAATCAATTAAATTGTGCCAAAGATACAACAAACATTACCCAAATATGATTTATTATTTGTGCAGCAAAATTTAATTACATTTTTTAAGCCACAAAATGTACCATTCCGTGCAGTAGTATTCAAGGTGTCTGACTTTCACAAAAAGATACTAAGTCTCCAAACCCGAAATGTGTGGTCTTCGGAGAGTAGTCAATGCTGTGGGGTATACATTCCTCACTCAACATTACCAACATGGGAAGGCACCGTGGTGAAGAAAAGTGTGCCTTAGAACTTAATACTGCTGAATGTGCCCATTGGATTCCAAAAGGCATGTGTTGCTGCATATGCCGACTTCATGTAAAATGCGGAAAGGCACATTTTGGCTGAGAAAAAACAAACAGCAGCATGAGACATCAGACTGCCAGGCATTAAAATGCTGTACATTCCAAAAATAAAAAGGAATAGTGACTTATATCTAAAAGTGAAGCCAAGTGACATATTTCATTTGACACAAACAGAAACACTTTCCAATATTCAAATTGATATTATTGAAAAGGTAGGCCTACTTGGTTTTAAAGTGGAAACTGGTCTTCCATGTTAAACTGTGGCCCATGTGTGTACAATTCAGAATGTTAGATTAAAGACATATATTTACCCATGGAAAGAATACCCAAAATGCAATGGATGGAAATAAAATGTATCATATGTAAAACACATTGTTTGATTTAAAAAGGCACTGCTTTCAGCTTGCTAACATGATTGTAGTTTGTATATTCAATATCCCATTGAACTGCTAGACAGTCCATCTGGCTCTCTGGCCCCAGAGACCTTTATGGTGATGCATGTCTGTTTCAGCAAAATGCTAAGAAATACACTTTTGGAGATTGAATCCACGGAAGGGGTCATAAAAGGGAATACTGGCCAGTCCTTTGGGATTACTTTTACAATCCCAATAATAAAGACTTCAGCTTCAAACAGGCCTTATGGACTAAATTGCTGAGCTAGAATAACATGGAGCCAAGCAGTTGTCAAGGTCATGTGACTTTTGAGAAACAAAACTGCTTGGGTTCCGAATGTGAAACTGAAGACTTCGATATTGAAGAATTGCTATCAAACTCAATTTCCTTTATAAAAAGAGAATTGTGTGTATTATTTAATTTGAGCTAGAGATAAAAATGGGATTGTGATACGCCTATAGACGACAGAAATCCAAAACTTGGAGAAAGTAACATTAATGTATGTTTTGTATGAATAAACTGATAGTTCACTCCAGGAAGGTCATACTGTGGTCCAATTAGTGTCCCCAGACATGGTTTAAATGGCTGAGACTGACAAATATATATTTTATGGTGGTTATTTGTAAAATGAATAAAGTTGTCATGTTGTGACTTTCAGAGAATAAACAATGCAACTTTATATGTCATTTTAAAAAGATACATGTCTCTCCTCCCCTCATTATCCATAATCTGGACCTCCTAAAACCCTTGCCCTATCGGCTGGTAAAGGCTGGATTATAGAGGTGGTGTGGGGGGGGAATGAATATCCAATCCAATGCGTGGGAATATTCATAATGTGGATGTGTCATACGTACTATATAACAGCATTAGGTTGCAGTTGGTTGGAGTTATCTGGGTCGGGACTCCCTACCTACCACGCACCTTTCTTTTAGGAGCACTTGATGAGTCAACCTGCAGCCTCACTCCTTGTTCGTCTGGGGACCAACTCCAGATCCTCAATTGACTGAATGGTTAGATGGTATGACAAAACTGCGGATGATGATCGGCGCTGGGGGGCTTCAATGGCCCAGGGATGTAGCAATTATGCTTAGGTATAGACTCATGGTCAGATTAGAGCAGTCATATTTGTGCTTAAAACCTATTGCTTTATTGTTGCATTTGCAATTCCACAAGGCAAATATGAAAAATCATAGTGGCAGATACCAGCAGTTGTTTAACATTGGTGAGTGTAAACAGCCGACGCGCGTTTCGACCAAAGTCTTTTTCAGGGCCAGTTGAGTAGTATGATTAGCTCTGAATAGGGCTGGTAGCTGGTCCTCCCGAGTCCGGGTGCCAGTAGGGCTGATTAGCCTGATATGGTGCCGCAATCGGCGGAGGGAAGCAGGGATCCTGTTTCACGAAGATATATAACAGCATTATCCTATGACTCAAAGGAGAGAAAAGGGGCTGGAGAGAAAGAACAAACAGAGAGAGAGACAGAAAGAAACAGAAACACAGAGAAAAAGGAGGAGAAAAGAAAAGAGACTCATACATGGACAACTGGGAGCCCTGTCTGGGGGAGACAGCCTCCAAACCTGACTGGGCTCTACTGAGAATAGCTGAGATGTCCATGCCTGTGGTGTGATCTGACTCCTACCTATCCCCAAAAGAGGGTCCTAAAATCTGTCTGGCATCCTGAGCTAAAAACAGAGCGCTCTCATGTAAGTAGAATCATCTAAAAGCTATCAAAGGTGTAGGGAACTACCTGCCTTAATTCTAAATTGTGGGCGGGGGGGTTGGGGGGTAAAACTGTGTAGACCCTTAGCCCATTTGATTGAAAATAAATAATTCATTCCCCTATAGAAAATACCACAGGATGATTCTTGTTAAAATTTAAAATTAACAAACCACATTCTAGTGTATTACTGCCACTATAGCCGATACAGTAATTGTGTGACCTTATTTTCCTGTAAACCCTAACTTCCTTACAGAAGAGGGGTGTCCCTGGTCTTAAAACAAGAATACAAAAATAAAAAAACTTCATTTGAATGTGCTGTGTTCCCAAACAAATGTTCCCAATGATTTCATTTCCAAAACCCTGCCTTTAAAATTAAAAATCCAAATGAAATTCCCAATATAGTCCCAGTCCCTAAACCTTGCCTTTGAAGTGAGGGGTTTCACATATAACTGATGCCTGGGGGGTTCTGGGAAAAAGGAGCATTTATTATGAATACATTAATGACTGTGTGTTAGTTTCCTATGTGCTAATGTGCAAATAAATCCCATGTATGATCTTATTCAAAATGTGACATGTATTTTGTTGTTGCAACTGAAAGTTTACTAAGAAATACATGCCAGTCTATTAAGGCAAGTTAATTTCATATGTGATTATGTTGTTTTGCCACAGAGTGAGTGGCTTGTGTTATTGTGGTGTAGCTATTATTAATTCTGTAATTTAAATAAATCACTATTACCTTCTTGTATTCACCAGACTGGTTCCCGCCTAATTGGTGGACCAGGAGGAGGATGCTGAGTGGTTTTAGACGTGTTGGAAAACTGACCAAGTCTGAATCTGTTACACGTTTTAATGTGCAACACCTTGATTTGGGAGCAAAGGAACTCCCCAAGTTGAGAGTGGCCATCCAATAAATCATTGCAATGTGTACAGGGAGGTAATGTTGCAGGGTGCTAAAGCTGAGATACAATAAGGTCTGATATACTCTTGCCAGCCTGCTATGGGCGAGGATGCACCATCCTCTATACTGCTCAGAGAGGCCAAGAATACAAGGTGGGTGTACATGTGCTGCGTGGCAGTGGTGGCAAATAGAAATGTTGGTAAGAGGGTCGAGACAGGAGGTAACCTGTGGTGAAAGTTGAAGGGAGGTGCAGACTTTTGCAGTACAAAATGACATTGCCCGAACTTTGCACGTGCAAAAATACACTTTTTATGTTTGCAGTGCAAAGTACCTTTCAGAAGTGCAAATTCACTTTGAACCGGACAAATATTCCATGAATCAGGCCATGTGTGTTTGATAGAGCAACCAATGATCTATTTGTGGAGACCCACGCTCTAGCTGTGAAATACAGCTCACTGATACGGTGCCTGCCTTCCCCAACAACAGTGAGATACCAACCTCAGGGTGCCAATGGGCACAGGCTGGCGTCAGTTCCCAAATTTGCATTTTGCAACTCGAGATCAGGTGTTTGCAGAGGAAACAACCGCTGCTTCCCACGCGCCACTTTTTCCGCAGTTTTTCAGTGATGTCTGGAGCAGGTGCACAGCCGCGACAATCAGTCCCCTTGTTTCAACTATTGTACTTCAACACTGTTCAAGTCAAACTAAGCTGAACTCAGTGTTATAAAAATGCAGGCCACCGCTATGAGACGCAAACCATGGCTGCAGATTTTCATGCATGTTCATGACTCCAAAATGCACATTAGTGGAGGCGGACTTGCAGCGCACTGTGAGAAAAAAAAGGTGTTTATATGGTGTTGTTTGGAGTTTCTTTTTCTTGTTATTTCTCACAATTTACATTTATTTCGGGAGCATTAACACATTTAGTTTTCCTTCTTTTGTATAAACCTCTGAGTTCCTACTCTTTCTGTGGAAGGTATGGTTAGTAAGTGCTCAGAAAAACATGTTTTGTAAAGTGATTGTTTTGTAACAATTCCCGCTATTGGGGCAGTCTAGCAAACATAACTGAAAGCACGGCTGAAAATTATGAGGTTGATCCATTTTTGGGAGCTTGAGTCTGAAGCTAGGTTGTCCAAATCTAGGCCTTGAGGGCCGCATCCATGTCGGACTTTTAGGATACCCCTCATTAATATTCATGAGATAAACATGCATACAATGGTTGTAAATCTATGCACAATTTTGCACATGAGTATAAATGAAGGGTTTGTAGAAAATCTTCAAGTTTCTGGCCCTAACGTCCTGGAGTCGGACAAAGGATAAAGCCAGTAAATGGTCACAGTAGTCAAGGCGGGAATGTTCAATTGTGCAAGTGCATTTTGCATGCATAGTACAGGAACAGAAATACATTGATAATGTACTCTACTGTGGCATGAGTCTGAAGCATGCAGCTCTATGAATGTTTTCGACTACAGTTCCCCTTATTTGCCATCATGGATAATACTGGCTAGGGTTCATGGGAGTTGTAGTGCAAAGTAAATGAGGAGTCAGAAATCACAGTCCTATGTGCTACGTGGTATTGGATATAATCTTGCATTTTGTTTCAAGTTGTATTGTGCTTTTGTCAATGATATGGTTTACAGAACTGTTGGATATTTCAATTCCATTTGGTAACACCAGAGTCAGAGTTCAGACAAAGAGAGATCAACAAGCTTAAAATGCACACTCTCCCACTGCTCGTTGTGCCAATGGTAGTTCAAATTAAGTTTTGCATGCACATATTTACGGGTCTCTTGAGTATGCAAAGTCCCACCAATAAACTTGTGTTATTAATCAGTAGCCAAGGGAGTCAATTTGAGCATGTGCAAGGCATAGAAATACTACTACTTATAATGCGGACTTACTCTCACAGACACAGTATTTATATTCTGCTTCTGTTCCAGGCAGACCTTCACCATAATTTCCTGGCTAGGAGGATGTGGTATGGGAGAAGAGGTGAGGGGGTAAGAAATTATGCTCATTAATGGGTGGTTTTCCGGGGTGCAAAGAAGAAAGGAAAAGAGCAAGGAAACAGGGATTTGGGAGAAAGTGATGGGGGTAATGGCCCTGCCTTCAAAACATCAGCATGAAAGGTGTCCCTCCCTTGATGCTCGACAGCAGCAGACATATGAGCGAGAGGAGACCCTAGGTAGGAGACAGTGCAGTAAATATGACGCAGAAGAAACCCAGGCGTGCAGAGAGCACAGTGAACCGGGTCTGGAAAGGCTTTCAAAAAGCATGAGTCAAACCCAGTTGGTAACCCAGAAGAACTGAGGGGCAGTGAATACATTGGTGAATAGTAACAAAGTAGGAATTAACTCATACATATATGTGTCCTCTTGGTTGAGTTAATTCTTGAAATAAGTGTGCGTTCCTTGCACCCAGGCATGGCAAGCCAAAATATGCAAACTGCTAAAAAAAAATATTCACAGAGGTCACATATCAACTACGGTACAAGAGAGGCAACTTGAGTTTGCAGCCTACGTCAGCATTACAGTGCAATTTCCAGAAATAGCCGAATTTGCAGGGATGTGCTATTAATATAGCTGGAAAGTAGTGTTTGTTATTATTAATATTATTTTGAGTCCCTCTAAAGTTCAAGTTGACTATGCATTGAACAAGTGCAGAAGAGATTGAAGCCCTTAAGCACTCTTTCTTATATGACATACACGTGAGCAACCATTTTTTTATTGCCAGTCCCAGCATATGAGTGAAGTGACGAGGACTGTACTTGATAGCTTGACACACATATCCACCATTGGCAACTAGACACCAGATAGGAACACCTCGAAAAAATATAATATTAAAAAAAACATATCCATGTGCACTTATTAGGATTATCACTTGCAGAAACTGCAACCAGAGAGTCTTAATGAGAGCAGCATTTTACGACCAATGCTAGGTATCAATATTGCAAAGCCCATCCTTCAGCACCGTTGGATATATTAAGAGAACATTGTATGGTGCAAATGCTGTCTACTGCAACACATGTTCTTACCTGCTCTCCTTTGTTATTCTCATTCCTCGTCTCCGATATCCTCGCTGGATGAAGGGAAGAGGAACGTGATTAAAACCCGCTAGAAGGGATGGTGCTCCGCGCAAGTGTGGTGCAAGTGCATTGTACTGCAGTGCGCTGCGAGTCCACAGGCTGACGAAGAACTCTGTGGTTGACCCTTCTGCCTGTAATTGATACTCTGCAATACTGTATTATAGTTTGTTGGCCCTGAAGAAGGAACTATTAAGTGTAAGTGGCGGTATCATCAGAACGCTTGTGTAAGGCTGGTTATTGGACCTTGGATGATAGCATGTCCGCACTAAATCACAGGGAGAAATGGGTGTGTCTACGACCCTTGCATCCACTGGCTGCTCAAATTCTCCCTGGCTAAAGAGTGTGGGCGAACATGTATCCTAATAACTCCATCCCCTTCTTTGGGGGGATTCTCTTGTAAGGGTCTGGTAATACCCGCAGGAGACTCTAAAATTACTACATGCTTTACCAAAAAAGGCACAGTACCCTTTCAACTGTTCAGAGGTCCCTCCTCTTCCCATTTGAGTATGCAAGTGGATGAGGGGCAACTTAACATCCTGGAGTATGAGTTTGTAGGAACAGAAACAGAGGTAACTATAAACTCGAACTTACAAAACCCCTCAATAAATAATGACTTAATTATTGTGCCTGACATTTTCTATGGTGTGTTGCTTAATGTCCTGAAAATATTGCAATGGATTCATCAATGGACCCCGAGAGTGTGTCTCCCAAGATAACAACACCTTCAAATGCCTATGTTTCAAATGCTAATGCTCCGTCTCCACACTTTCATTCTCTCCTCACATCTCTGACATCGCTAAGAAGTCACACTACCAGCTGCACCTCCTCAGAGGTATTCTTCCTTTGCTCTACTTCCCCCAGATCCTCATTGTCTTCAGATCACTGGTTCTCTCTAGGCTGGACTACTGCAACATCCTCTTCCTAAATCTGCCTGCTTCTACTCTTCGCCCTCTGCAACTCATCCAGAACAGGACTGCAAGACTTGTCCTTGGCCTCAAGCCCAGGGATCGTATCTCTCCAGGACTGACATCTCTGCACTGGCTCCAAGTGGCTGCGAGGCTTAAATTCAAAACCCTCTGCTTTGTACACAAGGGCTCCTGGGGCCTGAGGCCTCAATACCTTCAACTCTCTCTTCCTAAATAGCTTCCTTCTCGAGCTCTTCGCTCATCTGCCTCCAACTCCCTCAGGGTCAGTCGCTTCTCCAAGCAACGAGTTGGTGGTAGATCTCTTTCTTCGGCCGGGGCCTCCCTCTGGAACAGTCTCCCTGAAACTTGAGGAGAATCATCTCCGGTTCCGAATGTACCTCAAAACTTTTCTCTTTGCTTCTGATTTTTCTCCTCCTCTCCCCTGCTGAATTCCTGGCTGAAACTGAATTTGCATTGGCTACCTGGCCACCCTCCCCACCAGTCACACTCATGCACTGGCTTCCGGGCAACCCCGACACTTGGGGACTGTCTCTGTATCCCGTCAGTCCCACTTCCAGCACTTGACACCCAATGTGTGAACTTGCACTTGCCACCAGCCGGCCGTACCTTTTCCCATTGTTATTTATCTACTATACCATGTAATGCACTGTCCCCTCCCTCCTCCCCCCCACTTTCCCCTTCCTCCTTCCCATGCTCTTGCGCGATCTGAGTGACACCGGGCCTAGTAGGATTGTTTTCTTTGTCTTCCCACTGTTCCCCCCTCTCTTGCCTTGTCGCGCCTTGAAACACTTGTGTATAAGTGCGTTATGAATGCCATATCATATCATATGCCCACTACCGTTGAACGATCCTTCTCAGAAATAAGTGATATAGCTTTATAAGTCTCAGTTGAAGGTATATGGATTTGACCATTTGGCTAACCTGAGAATTGCAGTCCATGCTCAACTGCCAAATACATCCCGGGTTCCTCACTGCGTGTGAGAACTTGGTAGGGACCCGCAACAATGAGGGACATGTAGTGAACTGGACAGCGTGTATTACCCTTCTCTTAGGGCCAAGCACAATGACCTCTCTCTTTGATGGGTTTAACAGGAGTTTATTTTCCAGCATCCAGTTTGTCATTTCATTGGCACAGGCCATGACTCAATCGATTGCTTCCCATAGTTGCTTCAGTCATACGTAAATTTGGGTGTCATCAGCACATGAGTGATAGGACAGACCAAATTCTGAAAACAAATGTCAACAATGTAATTGTTGGGCAGCAGTGGTGGTAATGAAGACCCCTGGGACACCCCACATTCTGCAGGAATTCCATTGGAGAGATAGGCTCCCAATTTCACCTGCTGAGTACGATTTGTCAAGAAAGACACAGACCATTTCAGTGTTTTATCTGAAACCTGCGCCACTGAGGAAAGCCTGGCAATAAGAATTTCAAAGTCCACTGTGTCAGAAGTGCTGACAGGTCCAGCATGACAAGCATGCTACTGTCCCCTTCCTCGTCGGCTCCCAACAGGTTGTCCCATACTATCACAGGAGCTGTCTCAGTGTCATGACCCGGTCTGAAACCCGACGGAAAGGGATCAAGAATCATATGTTCATCTACATAACTCTGCAGTTGACTTGTGCCACTTTTCTCCAATATCTTAGCAGGCCACCCAAGACCAGCTATTGGGTGATAATTGGAAAGGACTGTATGATTCAGTGTTGATTGTTTTAACTGCGGTCTGAGATATGATTGCTTCAGGTCCTGGGGGACAAAGCCTTGTGATAATGAAGTATTTACCACCGTTTTACTGTCTCGAGATCAATAGCGTGCTGCTTGGCCTGATAAGCTGGGATCAGATCACATCCCAGATTAATAGGTTTGAGTCTCCCTAAAAGACCAATGATTTCATCAGTTCCCATGGGAGAAAAGATGAAATTAGGACATGATATTGCCAAATTCATAGGGCCATTTTTATCTGACCTGACGTTGGTGTCCATAGGGCAGGTATCCATACGATCTCTGACGTTACCATAAGGAGTCAGCCTAATGAAATCTTGGTATTCCTTCTTAATATGATAAGGGCACAAAGACTCTGCAGATTCTGTAGAGCTCCTGAAGTTGTGGAAACCCTGCATTATCTGATGGTTTAATGTAAGGTCCTAGCCTGCAAACGTGAGTTATATTTTGGGACATTTTTCCATAAAATACATGTTATTAACAAATATGAACTTTGGTACAGGATCATGGCTGGGTATCACTAACTTTAGCCACCACGAACATTTTAAAGGACATTTTTCCCCCAAAAAATGGTGAACATTTTAATAAGTAATGAATTATGTATTGCGGACCACGTCTTTCAAATATTGCTCTTTTTATTGGATTTTACTGAATTTGTAATTGCTGCATTAACTGTTTCTTAGAGGTTGTTTATTTGATGCAATTTCTTTTCTATATTCTTATTTCTTTTCATGTTGTTCTTTTTTATTCCCATTTTTGCTTGTTGAGTTTTGTTGGTTGGTGTGGAAAGTTAGTATTTCAAGCCATAACACCTATAAACATACACAATAAAATAAAGGCGATATTAGTTTAGCACAGCAGTTCTCATCCCCTTCACATGATAACAAGTTAATCATTTTCTGGTATCAAAGTTATTGGATTGCTCACAAATCGGTGTGACTGTAGATGATTCTAATGATATGGCCTTGTTGTGGTGATGTCTTCTTCTGAAGAAATGTGGGTGAGTTTATGGGTCCAGTTCAATTAAGAACAAATGCAATAATGTGTCATGGGGGTGCCTTAGCCCAATAAGTAAGAAAGAAAACAATTCAGTCAGACAGACAGACATTCAGGATGGCACACAGTCAGGCAGGCAGGCAGACACACCAAGCTCCAAAATGTCACATTTTCTGACATCTAGCCCAGCAGATATTAAATACTGCTCAAGGTTTTTATTAATTCTTATTTATTTATCGGCTGTTTCTAATGCGTCTATACACCATGTACTTCAAGGCACAACCAGAAATGAGGGTGGGGAACAGGGAAGATGAACCAAAAACAATCGTATTACGCCGTGTGACATTCAGATCATGAAAGTGCATTAAAGAGAAACGCAGGAGAGAAGTTATGGGGGAAGTTCCGTACGGTGGCGGAAGAGCCCATGAGAAAAAGCGAGAGCCATGGGAGGCCAGGTGGACAGAGCCAGGGGAAAGCAGAGAGTGCAGGGCAAGGAAGGTGCACAAGCTTAGTATTAGATAAGGGTAGTGCAGAGGAGGGGTCCGGAAGGCCAAGTGCACGTTAGGGGTGGGGTGAGCAGGGGAGACCAAGTGCAGGGGTATACTGGATTAGGGAGGCCTGGCGCCATGTAAGACTCTGAAGGAACCAGGCATCCAGTCAAGCGGCAGTTGGGAGAGATTTGAAGGGGAGGGGGAGAGGGAAGGAAGAAGAAGGGAATCCGGTTCAAGTCTGAGGGGGCAGGGAGGCCATTCCACGGGGAGGCAACTTCGGAAGAGAAAAATCTACCCCCCACTCTCTGCTTGGAAAAGCATCTGATCTGCACAGATTTAGAGCTAGATGACTGAAGGGCTCTAGCAGGGAGGTATTTAAGGAGAGAGAGTTGGATGCAGATAGGTCCCAGGACCCAGAAAGCCTGGTGGATGATGCAGAGGGTCTTCCTCGCAGCAACCAGTAGCCAGTGCAAAGGATTTAGGGCTGGAGAGATGTGGTCCGTGGGCTTGAGGCCATGGATATGTCTCGCAGTTCTGTTCTGGATTAGTTGAAGGGACGAAGGGAGGAGTTGATGTATATAGAGACATTTGTTATGGATTCTTTGACTTCATTGTTACTTCTATCAACACTGATACTTTGGCTCTCTTTATGAATCTGCAGTTTAGCATTAAAAAACAGTGGAATAGCCCCATCCCAGTAAAACTGCAAGGCTACCTCCAAACTTGCAAGAAAGTCCAGCACCCGCAAATGGGCAATTACTTGGGTATTCCGGCCCCGCCGGACCAGGTAATTGCCCTTTCATGGGTGCCTGAATCGGGTGATCACCATTCCCATTTGAGCCTCATTGGGCTCAATGGAAATGGGGATGCCTGTAGCACCGGCACTGTCCATAACTGTGCCTGTGCTACAGGCATGCTGAGCTGACGGGTGCCTTTAATTCCACCAGGTCAGCCCTGGTGGAATGAAAGGCATTGCGAGCACAACTTGGAGTTTTCCGGTCCAGATACAACGGTACCAGTAAGCTTACTGGTACCGTTGTATCCAGACCGGCAAGCACGTAATGAGGCCGATTGCCTGGTTAGATCTGAAATATCCTCCTCAAACTGTCCTTAACATTTCCCAGAATGACCTTAAGAGAGGCAGAGATCTGCAGGGGTCCCCCACCAAAGACCAACTGAGCTTTCATTGACACCAGCTCACCATGTAGTATGTAAAGACCTTTGCAAGTAAGCAGGAACGCAGGAGAAGTGAGCTATATAAGGTGCTTCTATCCTCAGACTACCTGAGTAAAGCCAATGACAGACCCGCCATTCCATGGACATCACAAACCAGCTTCAAACTTGAACAGCAGGGATATATTCGCATTTCTCATTCTCATTCTCGCTCTATTATCTCTATCCAGCTATCACACTCCCTTTTTTACTGTCTGCAGTACATTTTGTAAAGTAGTGATTTAGCAAGTGGTAGCTTTATGATCACTTTCACACTCTTATTGAGGACCTACGATTCTACCCATAGCCTTTTCATGTAAAAAGGAATTACTCCTCATCTACTGAAATACTGTATTTCCAATTCTTCTGCATCAACTCTGGGGCCAGCGGCTTTCGCTTATGATACCCAGCAAAACGCAGCTACGCTGCCAATCAGAAAGAGGCACTTTCCATGATTTGGTGACAACCCGCTCTGCCAAGCACGTTAAGCTGAAATCTTCCTTGTGCAATGTCCCGGGTTTCCAAACTGTTCTGAATCCAGATTACTATATGGCTGGACCCGTTGGCCAGTAATATGGTAAGAGTGACACCAAGCGGCAAGGTAATAAAAACACATCTGTAAATATGCTGATAATGCATTCTTAAAACCTTAATCACCATTTTACACACACACTCACACAGCTTCATAGTCAACAATAAAAATATATTGCATATGTGACTTTTTTTAAAAATGCGTCATATGTTGCCCCATTTCCATTAACATCAAGTGCTATGGCACTTGATGGCACTTCCCCCCTTTCCTCTTCCCCGCACTTGCTCGATCTGAATAACACAAGGCCTAGTAAGAATTTGCTCTTGTGGACAACCTACAGATTTGGGCCTGGGGTGTCGCAACCACAAAGGAAATCGGGGATCCCCATGCATTTCTGAAAACAAGACACCCGTGGGAATTCACAGAGGTCTTGCTTGCGAGAATCACCCCAGAATGTATTATCCACAAGCCCCGGCAAAGTCTGAAATTTGGTGAAAAAAACCCACACCAAACCACCGAAACACACCGCCAACAACACATGTCCTACCTTCCCGCGTTCCCACATGCTTTATCCTCCCTTTGTTTCCCCCTTTGTGTCTTGTCGCGCCTAGAAACACTTGCGTGCAGGCACGTTGTAAATGCCATATCATATGTTTTGATTGAGCCATCGTGACAGAGAATGACACATGCGTACTGGGTTGCTGGGTGTCATTTCTGTCAAATTAAAACTTCACAAATATTGCTTGTAGGAGTGCACAGTTACATCCATTTCAGCAGAAAGCAAAGCCAGCCATTGTCACATCCACACACATAAAAGGCACCCAGTGTATGGCCGCCTGCTCTCTGAATTGCGATCTGAAATGTCAGATGGATTGTTGTAGAAAGTATAAATGATTTCTTTCAAAGAGCTAAAAGCGGGCATCCTGCGGGTCAGCACAATTCTCAACCCTTTTGTGGCATCTGCACAGCGCAGTCGTGCATTTTCCTTCATCTTAAAAGAGGTGGTGTCACCGATGAATCCCTGGGCTGAGAGTTCATGTCGAGGGAATTTGTCAGCGGCTTCTGTTTTGGCAGCTTTATTCCCTAGAAGGCTTATTTCCACTGAACATGTAACAATGTGATTATTCTGTGACAACCACCCTCACATAAGATCACTCACTGTCACAGTAATGTTATGCTTTCTCGGCTTGGTTTTATTGCTGAACTCCTTTATTTTCCCATGGAGATAAACTTGTAGAGAACTAAGAGGTTTTGTTAGAGATAATTACAAATACTTGCAATACACATTATGTGGAAATGGCATAGCTTTGCATCTGCAATAGGGAATATAGCTGCATAACAAATAGAGCTAGCTGTGATAACCCCATGTCTCTTGTAGCCAAAGTACATTTTGGGAAATCAATCTCTCTTCACTGTTTCAACTTATGTGTTTGATTATTGTATCAAGCCTGAAATGATGACTAGGTGCCTCATTACGAGGTTAGAGGTAGTCATGGCACTATTAGCGCCATGACTACCTCCAATACTGGTACCGAGTCCGCCCTCGTTCAATGGGGACTTACCGGTCTATTCCGACCTTTGCGGGACCGGTAAGTACCCTTTGAAAAAGCCATTTCCCATTCCCATTTCAGCACCCATAGGGCTCAATGGGAAGGCGCTAATAATGGTACCGCAAATTGCGGTACCGTTATTAGCTCTGTAGTCCCTAACGGGCCCCGTCCATAACGCCTGGTAAACCCACTCATTGTGGTTAGACGATTTCATCCTAGCCAACCACTGAGTTTGACAAAGCATACACTTAGGAGAGCAAATTATTGATGACTCCCAGTGAACACCAAAAGAGATTTTACTGGATGATACAGTCTGCCCTCAAAGTTGATGGATTGAGGAGAAATAACACTTGAGTTGGGAACTTGTCACGCAGAAATGCTTGGCTCAGGACTGATTGTCACTATGGCGACAATGGGCTTGCGACCCCACTCAACATGGGGACCACTATAGGATAAACTAGCCCTACCCAAGATGGCGGATGCCATGCCGCCTGATGTCATTTCTGCATTTTTGCTATAAGTGTTCACTACAGAGCTTATTAGTTGAATGTTTGAATGCTGCCCCACCATTGTAACAGGTATTCCTTTCATCTGTAGCTGACATTTTTCTTCCTTTCTGGCCCTGGTTATTCTCCTGCTGTGTGCCATTCTTTTATCTGGCTCCCATAAAGCTCCTCTCTCTTCATCCCTGCTATTCCTGCCTTCCTCTGTGTGTTCCTCAGGTTTCTATGGTCCAACTGGTTGTCACCTTCCTTCAGTCTTTCTTGGTTGCTGATTGATGGTTGTATAGCCTTCCTATCTGTCCAAGCCATGAACTGCCATTTCTCCTAGAAGCCATTTCCAATTACACGTGGGGGCATCTTCTTCACACCTCGATACCTTGTTCTTCTCAAGAAGGAATTGTGGAGTGTGGTTCCTCCCTCTCGCCTTCCACCGAGAGTTTTCCTTTGGTCCTTTGGGAGCCTTCACTACTGGTCACTCTCCAAAATGTTCCGTTCAGACGGGCAGCTTAGTGGCTACTGGGGAGGACGATCACATTTCACCACGTCCAGGACCCCAAAGCCATCCAAGGAACGTGCCGTTGGTGACAGTACTAAGGATGGAGCGGCACATTGATGGTCTTCGAAACTGCAATCTTTTATTACTGATAATGCATCTCTTTAACGGAGACCAGCAAAGTTTACCGTAGAACAGTTTTTTGTGGTAACCGTTTTTACAGCACAAAAAATAAATAATGGGAGTTATGAGGGTATCCCCCATTCAATAGGGCAAACAATATGCCTCCAAACTAGCCCACTATGTAAACGGAGACAGGGGCAGAAGCCACAGTATATGACTCTCAAAACAATGACACACAAACAATCCTG
Source organism: Ambystoma mexicanum (assembly GCF_040938575.1). Taxonomy (NCBI): domain Eukaryota; kingdom Metazoa; phylum Chordata; class Amphibia; order Caudata; family Ambystomatidae; genus Ambystoma; species Ambystoma mexicanum. Next base: position 1,041,847,438 of record NC_090934.1, on the reverse strand, counting down.
ATCGGTTTCTTCTTCTTCTCCTTCTAATTATCGACAGCGTGGGTGGACCCACGCAGGTGCTTTCTCATCCAAAAGGATGATGTGCACCTCCCCACCAATCTTACACACAACCCTCACTTTCTCATAACTCCTCCCACCGCCCCGTCTGCCCCAAAAAATCTAACAGCACACTGGTCCTTTCTCTGCCTCTCACCCCGACTCCTCCCAGCAAAGCCGTCCCACTCAGTTCAGCCACTCCCAGCGCAGACATCCGAACCTTAATCAACTCTCTCTCCTCGACATGCCTCTCACACGCAAGCAGAAAATGTCCCACAGTCTCGGGCTCCCCACACACCACACAGTCCCTCGACTCACGCTTCCCCACTTGAAACAGACTGTCATTCAGCCCCACGTGCCCTATACTCAACCGATTCAGCATCACCTCCTCCCTCCTCCTCCATTCCAATCCTGATCGGTTTAAAGCACTGGAGATTATTTATTGTATAATGAAAAAACATTAGGCAGTATTTTTAAGTTGTGTTTGGCCTTCAACTTGCATTGTGTATGTGCTAAAAATGGGGCTGTTGCCAAGTCTGCAGACATGTGCAAACGCTCAGCTGTCAGTTAGATGCAACTGAAAAAAAGCTAACCAAACTGCCCCAATTTGAATGCATTGCTCAACAGGCTTGCACGACAGGGCGTGCATGACTAGGGTGTTGGTGCAAGGTGTGAAACACAGCTTCCATAATGCTTTGCCTTGATCAGTCGATTCTTCAATGTGTGGCTTGAGACACTGAGAGATTCAATGGCAAGAGTCATTTTCTTTGAATGCCCCTTTGCCAAAAGAAATAGAAAATGTATAATAATAACATTAATAAAATGAAATAATTGGGAGGCAAAGACATAAAAAAAAAATGAGAGCAGCCAATGTTGGCGCTTTTTGGATCCCAAAATGTCTCAACGAGAAGAGGTAGTACCCTCAACATGCATGCATCTCAATGTGTAAAAAAGAACCATTCTATAAAGCCAGTGAATATCAGGTTACAATATGTTTAAGGGATGCAAGCGTACAATTACGGGAGACTAAACAGTCCCATCTCTATCATTATCACAAACGCATGGTCAAGAAGAGATCTACTAAGGATCTGATTCTGTTGAAGGCTCAGTGGGTGTGTTAAACACCGTGCTTCCAATCGCATTTTCTTGACGCCCAGGTACCCTCCTCATTCTCAAGGGGTCCTGGTCATCAGCACAGAGGACACCACTGCTGTGTGCAAAAACATCCTGCATACCACCTGTTTTTTTTTTTTAATTAATGGGCGGATTGCACGTTTTCACCAGCATTTCTGTATAATTGCATGACATTCGCAATTTAATGAACGTGCTGCCGAAAACACCCTTATTTGCATTCAATGTATTGTGTAACCTTACCACAGCACTGGAACAATCCTCACCATGCCCTCCCTCCTTCATCCAGCAAGGCAATGATCAGGTCATCATAGGAACGTTGCAAAGTTATTTTCAATGTTGTGCAACATGTCCACTTAAACCAATCCAATTAGGATCAGGCGCACTTGTGAGATTTGTTTTTCGAGAAGCACTTGATTTGTTGTGTTCTTCCACTATAAAGGCAAACACCTAGTTAGATGTCTAAGGTAGGTTGTGCCTGATAGGGAGGTGGGTGACCTTGCCTCTGTTCTCTGGTCACACTACTCCACAATAGAGAAAGTGTAATAAGCAGACCACCACCCAAGGAGGTAGCGTATCTGTCCGACACATTTACACTGTTGCTAGTTTGGAGCAGTGACACCAGCATCCACATACAAACAAACAGTTTGCGGAACTGGCGGTTGCCAGGTTGCTTTCCAGCCAATGACAGGTTCCTGACCTGGCACGTTGTGGGCTCCCTCAGTGAAATCTGACACCATCAGAATAGGTGTTAGTTCCCGAAAATGATATGTTCGCCAATTAACACCTAGCCAAGAATCGGGCCCCAAGAGGTGCTCCATGTGGGCCACTCTTTCTTTATGAAGGCAAGCTTGAGTGCACTGATGATGCAATACTAGGTGGTAGCTTTTCACGCTTGAGACAAGCCATGTGTTGGGGCTGAATGTTACCCAATTAACACAAGGGTGTTGCCTTGACCTTTCAATGAAAGGAAGAGATAGAATGTATTTATTTATTCACATGTGTAGAGCGCACAGCACCCGTAGACATCGTGGCACTGTATTGAAGGGGAGAAGGATCCTTGCATGTGAGTTGTGTGGCCCTCAACGTATAGCTATTTGATTTAACTCTATGGGCCTGATTCATGAAATATTAAGCGTGGTGCAAAGTGACTTTGCACTTGTGCAATGTGACTTTGCACCAGTGCAAAGTCAGTGCGAAGTGAGTGCAAAGTTGCTTTGCACTGCAAAAATACACTTTGCACCGCTCTGCGGATCAGGGTGTTTGTTGGCAGTGCAAAGTCGCTTTGCACGAGTTCAAAGTGACTTTGCACCGCGCTAAAAGTTCCATGAATCAGGCCCTAAATTGATCTTCCGTTTGGAGAAGAATCAACATGCATTTTGGGGGGTGGCCAGGAAGGACAATATTAAAAGACAAAGAACGATCACCTGGGTGATTGTATGGCAGATCTAGAAAACTACCTCTTGCTTTTATGGGCCTTTGTCAGATATTCCCACAATGCACTCTTCTCATTAACACATGACATCTGCAAAGTAAAATGAAAGCCCAAATATACTTGCTGTCATCAAATAAATGCACTCCGTTATGAAGACTAAGGGTAGCACAAACACTTCTGCATCTGTTAACATTAGCATGTTCTTCTTTTTTTAATATGGTGCCATATAAACATTTATGGAGTGGTGAAGTTACATCTTATGGACTTCTTGAGTTCAGGCTTGGATCCATTTGTGGCAGTGAGGGGGGGGGAATCCAAGACTGGCATATGATTGGAACCGGCCCATCTGATCCGGGACCTTTCACCGCAATTGGCCAAACAACTGCCACATTGTTCAGTGTTTTTTTTTCAGGGCGTGTGGCTGGTTAGGGTGCTTTAAAATGGGTACTAGGAGGGAGGGGAAAGTGGGGAAGGGGGTTATGGGAGAGGGATACTGGGTGTCCTCTCTCCCATACAAAATGCAGCAACAAATGCGGCAAAAACACAAATGCGATCAGATGTCCCTGATCTCATACGATCAGCAGTATGCGGGTCCGGGTGCAGGGAGAAGCCTCAAGTAGACTACAGTTTGTGGATTCACTCAGCGGCATGGACTGGAAGGATTACCTGCTCAATGAGAATTGTCTCCATGATCGCCATGCCTTCGCTATGGGCATTCTGATTGGGCAGTTGCCCTTGCTGGGGGTGAATATTGAGATGACTTCGTATTGGAGGTAAGAGATATTTAAGATCAGATTGCATGTTCAGGCCTTGAGCTCCATACCCTCTGGAAGTTGGCACATAATCACAAACATAGGACAGGAAAGTCAGATCTCTTTAGTCCAATGGACAAAGCACAGACAGACCAGCCTATGGCTAGGGCTCTCCTCGTTTCTCCTCCCATTCTAGTCAGGCGTTTGTTGACATGTTTGGCAAGTTTGAAAGGGTTCTTCGTGTTTTGATAGACTGCTATTTAAAAATCTGCATTTTTTACATGGACTTTTTGTCATCATGAATTTGCCTAGTTTAATTATTTTTTAATGGGGGTCCTCCCACACCCCATCAGCCCACACTTCCACCCGAAACTCCTACATACACATACACTTCCTCTCCATCACGCATACATGCTTGTATGGCGCTAGCCCGGGATATCTTTCCAACCCATGGTTGCCGACACAAAGGATCCTGAGGTCCAATAATTTTGGCCTCTTGCAAGTCCCCAGGGCTAAACTGGATATCGTGGCTCGGGGGTCTTTCGGCTATGGTGCCCCCAGAGCTGCAATGCACTTCTCCCAGACCTGAGACTGTGTCATCGCCCCCTTAAATGTATACATTGCTTGAAAAACGTTGTTCTACTGGCCCCTGGCCTGGCCTAATTCTGGATCTGATGCTGTTTCTCTGATTTCAGTTTTTTGTTAAGTGTGTCATGTTTGCGCTACTATGCATACGGGCTTGTGTTAATGGGTGCTACAAATAAATATAAATACAATTAAACAAATACATATACTTCACTATGCATATGTAACTGGTCGATTTCGAAAAAAGCCAGACTTTTAAATAGCAGCCTATGAAAATACATACTACAGTTTGAAAGCACCACAACCAAGTGATTTCAATGATTCAGTGAAGGTAAAATAAAGTCTTTGGAAAAGCTGGCGAGATCAAGACATTCTAAACACTCACCCCACCTTATCAAAGAGTAACATGGTATTGTAAAAGGTTTTAGCAACTGAGAACTTGCAAAGAGCATCAATGCAATGACTGGTGGACTTCTTGTGAGTGACTGAAGGGGATGGAATGACTGGTTATGGTATTAGCTGGAGTTACCAGGAGACAAATAGAGTTTATTTATTTATTTTAATTTTTGGTCCATCGTGCCACAAGCCCACAGGCCTCAGGGCGCGCAAACAACATGAAAAACAGACAAACAGTCCTAAACAGTAGGCTACCGCAGAATGCTGGAAGAAGAGAGAAGCAGGCCAAGTTCAGGATCAAAGTAGCATGCAGTAGACACAGAACAATTCTAGTCATGTAAGAAGTTAAAAAGAGAGGTTTTTAAATCCTTCTTAAACTTTAGCAGAGTGTCAGTCAATTTTATGCTGAGTGGAAGAGCAGTCCAGGTGTGTGGACCTTGAGTATTAAAGCTGGGTCCACCTGCCGAAGCCAATTTGAACCTAGGTTCAATTAATCTCATGTTTTGTTGTGATCTGAGTAGACAGCTTGGAGTGTATATAACTGGACACGCGCTTTAAGATATTCCGGAGCAACATTGACCACGCATTTGTGAGTCAATGTGAGAATCTTGTGAGTGATGCAATGCTTCACTGGGAGCCACTGTCACGCCCTTCTGGCCAGAGTAACATGAGAACGTCTAGGGAGACCAGTGATGGCCCACACAGCGCCATTCTGTGTGACTTGAAGCATGGCTATAACGGATGCAGCACACCCAGCGAGCAAGCTATTACAGTAGTCTAGTCGAGTGTTCACTAGAACTGCAGCTAAGGTCGCCAGGTTCTCGTGAGTGAGAAAGGTTCTATGCTATATAGCAATTTGATTATCAAGTCACACGAAGATCTTACGGCTGCCACATGTTGACGCATGGAGAGTTCAGCATCAAGAGTCACTCCAAGTGTTTCTATTTTTTTTGTACCACAATAGGAGTGTCCATGATAATGAATTTGGTGTACTCTCCTGGTAAGGATCTCAACTTGTGATTAGGGGTGACTAGAGCTTCATATTACTTGCATTTTTAGTTGCTTGCTAAATGCCACCACCTGGCAGTAAAGAGTGGTGGAGGGTTAGGAAGAGGGGAACAGATGATAATGGTCCAACATGGAAGGGAGTAGATTAGAGATGAGAACTTTGAAGATTGATGGCAACACAGGATTCTTGCTTCTCAAGGGAAGACACATTTTCATCAAGCTTGTTGTGTGTGAAACAAACAATTGAGGAAGAAGTCTACTGGAGCCTATTAGGAAAGTAATTGTGCAGAATGGAGTGTGAGCATCCACTTCTCAATGAATCTCATAGTATTAATGGTGAGGTAGCCATTAGATTACTTGGAGGGTGGCCTCTAAACAATTGGTGAAGAGACTGGGGGACTTCCCCCTAGAGAAATGGGCAGACCTGTTGTTTTTGTTAGTTTTTAGTTTGGTCGGGTGAATGCATGGGCTTTATATGATGGACAGTCTTGGGTTTTTGATTTTACATTGATGGCTACTTTACGTGGTAGCAAGCAATCTGAATGAGCGCTTCATGGTTTGAGTGGAATTTTGAGAGGGCCTCCAGGGTAGTTCTATTTAGCAGAAGGAAAATGAATTAAAAATATGTAGGCCCCTTTCACAGGATCTCACTTATGTGCTTCCCGTGAAAGTAATAGACTTGGGTTGGCATTCAAATTTTGAAAGAAAATATTTTAGGGTTGATTTAAAGGTTTGATATTCACTCAGTATGTTGCATTTGGGCATTTTGTATCTGTTTTGCAAATGGTAATGAAGATGTATTCTCCAAAAAATTAACAATGCCAAATGTACAAATAATAAAATCAATACTTTTTTTTAAAAGATGGACAGGACTAGTAGAAAACCATTTCAGTATTTGGCCACACAAAACTTGCTCTCAAATTTAAACGTCATCGGTATGCTTTCAGATTATTTGTAGAACCATCTAGGTCCCTTTGTTTCAACCTTTTCTGCAAAGCTCATCAGTGTTTAGGAGCCAATTTAAAAGTTAAAGTTGCCTGAACTTCACATGATGGTTGTAGACAATCAGTCCAAAGTGTTCTATTGACATGATATGATAGGTTATTTATAACACGCTTTTTACCCAGAAGCTTCTAAGCGCGGACCCAGGGATCGAACCATTGGTGCTCTGTGTCGTCTTGCTTCCAAGGCGGGCACGTTGCCCCCTGAGCTATCCTCCCAAGACATGATTCATTCATCAATGACTAGTCATTAAAAGAATCTTAATATTCAATCAAAAATCCAACAAGTTGTCATCTTGACTTGCTAGTGGAGATACATTCCAGAAAATTGAATAGCATGTCTTTTCAAATTACAGAATGTTTACCCTGAGAGATTAACTATATTAATCTTATTTAATCTTGTAGACTTTTCTCCAGAGGATTAGTCAAATCATCAACAATATGTGTCAGCATAGTCTCAAATTAAAAAATGTATTACTGTATTTTTATTTTTCCATCAAATGTTTCACTTGAGACACAATAGCATTTCAAGTGCTTGTTTCACATAGCTTTCCAGAGAGTCCTATATATGTATAGGCCTTCCGTGGGGATGCTGTCGTTTTGTATCTTTACAAATGTATCATCTTTCTTGGTTCTCTTCAAGTGAAGGACACTCTAATTTACCACAATTGTCTTTTATTCTCAAGAACAAGAGGATATGTGTCCTCACATTTAGCGTGCCGGCGTACACAGATTTGTTTTGCTTGTGAAACCTAGACCCCACAAGTGAATATGCTTTTTTCATCCTCTCATTTGTGCTTGAGATAGGTGTGAGGTGATAACTGTTTGTTGGGAAAGTATTGATTATGCCAATTTCTACTCTGTGATTTCTAGGGTTGAGGTATTGCATCCCCAAATCTGTGAGCATGACGGTCTGGAACCGGTGTTCTGGTTTAAATGTTGATTTGAAAAAGTAAACGCATTTTTATTAGCAAGAAAGTAGCAGTGTACTAGAGGGAGAAAGGAAAGGAACACAGCGAGCCATAGCCATGCAACATTGGGAGAAGATTGATCTCCTCTATAAAGAGGGGAAGCCATGCAGATTCTGGCAATTCATAAATCAAGGTTGTAACCTTGACATTAATAAGCAGATTGAAACCAGTGTTCCTGTGCAAGAGTAGATAGAAGATTGTATGTCAATAAATGTATTAGCCTCAAAAACAATAACAAGTCTGGTACAGGAGAGGGTGTGTGATAATGGGAATGAGTACCAGGGGGTTTAATGCCCTATTTTGATCTACGTGGAGTGTCAAAAGAATGGGTAGCACTATACATTACTGCGAACCAAAGCCCAGGTGGCATTTTTGTTCCCCTGTATAATTTGGATCGCTGTCATAGTGGATGGTGTCTTTTAAGCATACTAGTGTTGTCTTCACTCAGCCACAGCGGGCATGCAAAACCTGGCTTCCATTACACAGCAGTTGTGTAAGCTGAGTGGCTTGTCCTTTTTGTATATATGGTCCTGATTTACTAAGCTAAATAAGTGTCTTAAATTAGACTAAACGTGCGAAGCAAAAATAAATGTGTCAGCAGCACTTGAGACATTTATTGGTGCAAGGTAACCTACACATTTTATTTAGATTAGTAAATAAGCCCCACCTATATGTACTGGGCTGCTTCACTAAGCTAAAAAAAAAAAAAAAGAATATTGTAAAACTTAATTTATTAAGCTACAAAAATAGTGTAAATAGTGCTTATGCCATTTTTTGGTGTAACGGTAACTTATGCTATATTTTTTAGCTAAGCAAATCAGACCTGTATGTCTTTTCTTTTTCCAGTATATTCTTTCTAAGAAATTAGGGTTTTCCTGTTGTCAGACATGATATCAAATCAAACATTTTGAAAAGCATGAGGATTCGAGACTTGAAAGTATGAATTATTCCAACTGAATGCCAACCAGCCAATATATCCGCTGCTGGCTGATAGGCAGGCGGGTCAGTCAGACACTCCAGCTGTTTGCAGTGTGCCTGGACATTTCAAGCAGGTATCTAGAATCACTTGTTCCTGTCTGTTCAGCAGCTTAGTCTACTGTGTTTTATGCATTGCCATTCTACCCTATTTGTTTTTGATTAGTTTAAATGCAACACTTATTGGCTCCCTGCCTGTTCTCCTCCTCTGCCTTCTATCACAGTACAACTTTGTACACGGTACACTCCGGAAGCCATTGCATATTCCATGTCTCTCCACGGGAGAGCGGAATGTATTTTTCCTCTAATCTGCAGTCTGAGGCTCGTGCTGGCTCGCCTCCATCTCCCATCTTGTCATTGCGGTCCCCTCAGTCGGTCGGTCATGGAGAACCCCCCTGCTGATTAATTGTAAATGGGTATGGACATTGAAGCATATGTGAAATTGATATTTTATGCTCTTGATCGCCACACGGATGGTACAGATGTGAAGCCACCAGAGGCATTTGGCAGTGCAAATTCTTATGATTAGCTTAGAAATGTGAAATCCAGCATCTGTCGCTGTGACGTCTCTACGGCTCGCTTAGAAAGTGGCATGAATATGTTACGATCCAATGTGTATTGCCAATTTCATCAATCACCATAAATATATAGGGCCTGATTCAGAGAACTTTTTCCTATGGGATTTGAGCCATTATTAAACGCTTCCATGAATCGTGCCCATTGAGTAATTGGAGTATAGAGTAATTGTTTATTTGTAAAGTGCTTGTACACAGGTGAAGTGCTTCAAATAGAGAGAGCTTGGCATATACCTCTGCAATGGCTAAGTGGAGCTAGAAGACAGTTTCCATGTTTCTTTAAGAAATGTGATGCTACCTGTAGCTAGTATATAAAGTTTCTGAAGAGACCTCCATGTCAGATTAATTCTGTTTCCAAGCACTTATTAAAATCTGGGCACTTCTATCTTAATAATGCTCCGTTTTTGGACTTCAGAAAGGAGACAGGATGAGTCAGCCATGCTTGGATTTGTACTTTTCAATTACAGACTTGTCACATGCATGAGGTGAACTCTTAACCCATTAGCTTTCGACATGGGAGAATTATGAAAGTTGTATGTGCCACATATATGAAAAATAATCAACACAATGAATAATATTTGTAACAAAAGTACTTGAACTAAATTGCAGGTGTAAAGTGAAGGCCAGGCGTATCATCCAGGCCAAGCTGCAGAGTAGTGGCTCACATTCTAGACAGTTATGTGAGCCTTGCTGTCATTCTATAGCAGATATCTGGTTTTGATTGACGGCACTTACACAACGTCGTAGAGTTCCTCATCTCTTAAAAACAGAGAAGATAAATCACCATAGTAATGAGTCCGACCCAAGAGCAGGGTATCCAACTCCAATCCTTGAGGGACGGAATCCTGGCGGGTTTTCAGGATATTCCTCTTAATATTCCTGAGATAAAATGTGCATACACTTAGAATCAATCCATGAAAATGTATCTCATGAGCATTAGCGATTGGCATGACAGTAAGGGGGAGAGATATATTAATGAGGGGTATCCTGAAAATCCAACAGGTTTCTGGCCCTCGAGGCCTGGAGATGGACAACCCTTCCCTGGAGAGTTGTGCATCAATCTAATGCAGATTACTGAATTTGTTGCCCCTAAAACCCCTACCTAGAGTTTTTGTTTGACCCATGATTCTGGGGATGTAGGGTCAGCCTACTATATATTATCTGACAGTAAAGCAACATCATTCCCAAGTACACACCTCAGAGGGATAGAATTTTAATTTGTATTGAAGGTTGTAATGATAGCATTTTACTTTAGTGACGTTACTCGAATGTGTTCCTGTTTTGTGCCACAAAGGTAGCAGGAAGGAACACTTCAGTATATCACTTGCCAGTCAGAAGGAAACAAACTAAAATCAATGTTGAACTCTGACACGGAAGGTGGGGTTTTAATGTTAAGTGTCTGAATTAGGAAAAAAGTTGGTCGCTTCATCTATCCTGCTTGTTTAGGAGTTAAACTAACAGTGCATCAAGAACTGTACATGCGTGTTATGTGAGTTTACACTTCATAGTTGTGACACCGATGCAACAATGGGAATTGATGCATTTAAAGTGGCATCAAAGTACACAGGGCTTTGGCACTTTTACCACTCTACCACTCGCTTTCCTTGTTAGTCTTTGATAGATCAATTGTTACTGGGGGCACTGGACGGTGAGTTTGAGCATGCTCATGCTTACATCAATGATGACTAGCTTCCAATCCATCGTTACCATGGGCAACTGCTGCAGGCGACTTCCCTGTCTATGCATTCTCACTGCACCATAACTGAAAGAAATGGTTCTTAGTCACTTGTTCGACAGTCATAGTGTTGAAATACAAAAGTTCTGACACAAATGGACCGGAAAAAAACATTCCGAATGCATTTTTTTTTTTTTGGGGGGGAGTTGGGGGCTCCCCCCGAAAACCCTGTTTTTTTGGCAAACACCACTAATTTTACTATACAAACCAAAAACAAAATGTACATTAAAACAAATGCATTTGAATATTTTTTTTTCGATCCTTTTGTTTCGAAAGTATTGTATTTCGAAACTTTGACTGGACACCGAAAGGAATACCACACACCGTGGGTAATAATTGGCAGGGCTCAGACACCTGAGGGTTCGTAGGGCTATATAAATGCGAAATTATTATTATTATTATTATTATTATTATTATTATTATTATTATTATTATTATTATTATTATTATTATTATACGAGATATGCACATTGGTCTTGGTCTCATCACAAAAGCAGCAGTCTACCCTAAACTTCTAGGGCTCATCTGCGGCAATTGGCCATGTTTTGGCTTAACTGAGCATCATTAGTTGAGGGATTACCTGGGGACCGCAAGTGGAGGGAATTTAGGCCCCAGAACCGGACACCCCCCCCCCCAGTCATTAAGGGGATTTAGCAATACTAAATGATGATTGATGAAAGTTTTTAATTCATCTGAGCCAACAGCATTTTCTGTGGCAGCTTTCCCTTCCAGCATGTATAAACGATGGCATGATAGAAGTAAAAAACAACAAAATGGTGTCACGAGAGGACTGATGGACCTAGACAACTTCCAACAATACAAAATGGGTGAGCCACCAATCATACTCCTATCCACCGATGAGCCAACTCAATGAAAAAGACGATAAATCTGTCCATTAATTATCACAAAAAAAACGGTCAAAAATACAAGGCCATGGCACAACATCATTTGTTTAATTTCAATATAATCAAAAGTGCATCTGTGTAATGTTAATTCCGCTTTCATTCCAGCATCAAACATCACTACCACTCATTCAGATTCAATCATACCCCAAATGTATCATGCAACGTGCTAGAGTGCTCACAAATATAAAATGCTCATGCCGGCGAAACCTAGACTGAGGCAAGATGTGGATCACTCGTTCACTACCCATATGTTGATCAAGTCCGCAGTGTCATCAGCGAGTCCTGTCTTCTTTAAGTGGGCTCTCTTGTTTAAAGGATGATGGAACAGAGGTCTGCTAGTGTAAATAATGAATTCAAAGCTTTCTGTGTCTTACTTTTTGGCAGAGGAGTTGCTAGGAGGGTGGGGGGTAGGGGTTGGCTCAGAGGACTATAGCCCCAGGTCTTTTGGTAGTAGCCGCGGATAGAAGCTCAGGGACTACAACCAAAAGGCTAGCTAGCCCCGAGACCCGCCAGTCCCGTCATTAGTTTAGCTCCGATCTTTTCCAGACCTAGCAACACCCCTGCTTTTTGGATACCCATGTATAGATGTGTTGCCAGATGTTGACACAATCAGGCTTTATGCAGGAGGGGATGGGCAGGGGCTCCTCAGGTCAGTAGGGTTTAGCCCTAATGCAGTCACCCATTTTAGAGCATATTTTTGCAAGTTGTGGTTAATTAATTTATTTATTTGTAAGCAGTTCATAATTTATATATATTCACATCCGTACAAATTCAAATATAATATGCAGTTCATGTACATGCAAATACAACAATCTTCACACAAAGTACTTTAGTTGACATATTCCTAATTTAAAACTATTCAATTTGATTCTGAATCTTTTTTAATATATCTACAATGAATACAACTTTTACTTGCTTAAAATGTGTTTGGGACATAGTAGAGGAATGCTCTTATTGTGGTTAATGCAATGGTATCCAGCCCGCGGTGTATGCTGTGTCTGTGTGTGGAGGAAAAATGCATGGACTGTGGCAATATGGTGAAGTGACACTTTCCCTCGGTCCGCTGCATAATGTGGAGTAGTGCCTGGAGGTGAAGGAGAACTATCAGATGGCTGAGGTACAATACCCAGGTAGTGGGAAGCGAGAACCCACCATTTAATGCACCTATATATCCAAAATATGGAAATATGGCATATTATTATACAAAATCTCCCATTTCCTAGGAAGGAAAACTGAACTGGATTTCAGACAGCTTAAATATATAATGAGAACAGAGTGAGACAGTAGAAATATATAACTCCCAGAAGAAACCCTCACTGTAGTCTGCCCCTGGTTTTGAATAATGTGACTCCAATTCCTGATTCCAGAATCCATCCCTGGATTTTACATTGCCCCAAAGACAAAGACCTGGGAACATAACATAGCTTAGGGAGGCCCAGGGGTTTGAGCTGGAAGACTGCACAGGCCCAACCAGCATCCTCGTGCAGAGCCAGCATATTGCTTTCAACTATATCTAAAACAGCCTCTAGACCTTTCAAGTCTTCTGATAGCCTGGGAATAGGGGACATAATTGATTCTAATGTTTCCAATATTAGTAAACAGATCAAAAGAGGAATGGGAGATGACAGTTTCCAACCGCCCATCAGACAATCAAGACAACCCAAAGGCGCAGTTCCAGCATTTTTGGGAATGAGCCAATCACAGAAGGGAAAGCCCTGTTCAGGTACTTTAAAAAGAGAGGGAAATCAGAAGAGTACTTGTATCCAAGGAGGAAGGTTAGTGGTACCTACTTTAGGGTGCCAGAATAAAAAAAAAACAGGAAAGACTTCTGCCCCATTGAAGGTAAGTAGAGGGAACCTTTGCCTGGTTGCTCCTACCAAGAAAGAGGATGGTGTAGCAATGGCCTGGAGTCTCTGGCTGCATGAAGGAGGCCTGAGAAGTGGAGAGCTCCTATTCAAAAGCCCATGCATGGTGGGCCCTTTAAGGACCAAATATTGTGCCTAGCTCTGAAAGCTAACCCAGTGACACTCTGATGTGACTAAAGGGATAGTACTTCACCTTTCCCTACTACAGTGGGGGTGAATCGAGCTACCCCAAGATACCGCTGCTGTCTATGTTTAGTTGGACATTTACTGGAACTGAACTCAAATACCACTACTTCAGATATAGTTCTTGCCCTCCTAAAATTGTCTTTGAATGATACTGACTTTCGCTACACTACCCGCTCCTATATCCTGTTAGCTTTGTATCTTGCAATTCATGTGCCTACCATTGTTCTTCCCTTATTTACCTACTGGTCTTGCTTTACCTGTAGCTCCACACTTGCATCGTAACCTCCCCATAGTACGCTCCCTAGTGTTTGCTATGTCTCCTAACACATCTGCATCACTGCCCTGCTTTTGTTGGCTATGCATCTTACACATTTGCAACCTAACTGTTTATGACTGCTACCATTTATTAGTCCTGTTGTACCATGAGGTGTGGCATTGCCTGACTGACTGTACTCTACCTGATTTTGCCTGCTTGTATTCCTAAGGTAGCCCCCGTACCATGAGGTGTGGTTTTGCCAGATTGTACCTCACATGATTCTGCCTTCTGCCTGCTAGTACACCTGATGTAGCCCCCATACCATGAGGTGTGGCTTTGCCAAATTGTACCTTGCCTGATTTTGCCTGCTAGTACAGCTGTTGTAGCCCCCGTACCATGAGGTGTGGCTTTGCCAGATTATGCTTTTTAATAACCACTTGAAAGTTGTAACCTCTGGAGTGGTACTGCACTTTGTCAAAACTTCATTTTTCACTCGCTGTGACTAGCACCGAGGTACCTGAGGGTTTGGTGTGCTGCTATAAATGCAACATTAAATACATTTATAATCATTCATATACTATGATGGGAAAAATGTCAGCCATTGAAGGTGAATAACACTACAGTCTAGGAAAACGTATAGAGTTACCAACTAGAACACAGAAAGCGGAACAGACAAAAGATAAGAGAACATTCTTATATCTGTCTAGGAAGAGAACACATTCTTCTCTGAAGTCATGTTGGAGAAGGTATATCATGCAAGGGGGACCTGTGGTACTAAGAAGAATCCCATGCATCTAGAGAATAATGTTAATTGCACCTGAGTCTTCCAGGTTCACCATATAATGTGGCCTTTATCTATGTATGCAATCAAACACATATGAACAATAAACTTCTGCTAAATCTCAATAAAAGTGCTACGATTGTTACTTAAATACACTTTTCCGACAGTGTTGTAAACATCCAACTCTTGTAAATCACAAACGTCCTCAGTGGCAAAGCCAGGCATGTTAGTTAGCAGTCCGTGACATTTTCTTTTCTGTCACTTCCGCTGTCATTGGCTACTTATCATGAAAAATCATTCACTTTTTCTTTTCAATCCTTGGCCGTTGACTTCTGGCCTTTGACTTCCTGTATGGCATGAAAAACCATTTACATTTTCTTTTCAGTCCATACTTTTTCCATTGGCTTCCTCTATTCCATGAGCAGTCCTTTTACATTTTTTTTTCAGTCCAATCCTTGGCCATTGACTTCCTCTATTTCATGAGAATCCTCTTACATGTTCTTTTCAGTCCATCCCTTGGCCATTGGCTTCCTCTATTCTATGAGAAGTCCTTTTACATTTATGTTCAGTCCAATCCTTGGTCATTGACTTCCTCTATTCCATGAGAATCCTCTTACATGTTCTTTTCAGTCCAATCCTTGGCCATTGACTTCCTCTATTTCATGAGAATCCCTTTGTTTTCTTTTCACTCCATCCCTTGGCCATTGGCTTCCTCTATTCCATGAGAAGTCATTTTACATTTATGTTCAGTCCAATCCTTGGCCATTGACTTCCTCTGTTTCATGAGAATCCCTTTACTTTTGTCTTTTCAATCCATCCCTTGGCTATTGGCTTCCTCTATTCCATGAGAAGTCCTATCACATTTACGTTGAGTGCAAACCATGGCCATTGACTTGCTCTATTTCATGAGAATCCCCTTACATGTTATTTTTAGTCCATCCTTTAGCCAATGGCTTCCGATATTCCATGAGAAGTCCTTTTAGATTTATTTTCAGACCACCCCTTGGCCATTGGCTTTCTGTATTCCATGACAAGTTATTTTACATGTGTTTTCAGTTCACCCCTTGCCATTGGCTTGCTCATTACTACAGGCAGTCCTTTCCATTTTCTGTCCAGTCCTGCCCTTGGCCTTTATACCTCCTGTGTCAGCTTTATGCAATCCATGCCTTGTATTAATTTTTGGAACTATGAACGTTACCTGTGAGCACCTGATATTATGGCTCCACTGTTCGGTTTGAAATACACATCGACTAAAGCGATAACTTCAATATTCATGGACATATAATCAGTATCTATTTAATTTTAAACCTATGTGTTTGACTAAAAATGTCTCCCTGCTGAGATCACCGTGATCTCAGATCAGTGGCTATTAATTTAGGATGTATTTATTTATTTATTTATTGTTCGCTTGTTAGGCGCTTATACAGTAAGTAAATACTGTTTCAACATGCCCTCAGGTCAACAAGAAGGGGACAAAGGATGAGATCAACTAAAATACGTAGAAAATATTGGTATCCAGGCATTGTTTCGAAAAAATATTTTCAAATCCCAAAAGTTTTGACAAAAATGCATCGAAAAAAATGCATTTTTTTGTTAGGTAAAGTTTTTTTTTAACTGGGTGTTAAGGGTTAAAAAAAAAACAGGTTGGGGGGACCCCCCTGAAAAAAATATTTAAAAAAATGCATTTTTGGTCAAAACTTTGCCATTCGAAACTATGGCTGTCAAAACAATCACTATAAACCAAAATATGAAATACAGTGGGCAACCTAATATTCCTTGTGAGTGGCCAGAACGTGTAAGGTAACATGCTTAGGTAAGCTTGACCTCAGGGCTCTGCCTTCCACAGTGTATACTAGATATGTAATTACGAGGTGCCTACCTCATTGCCAAAACCAAGCTTGCCAGTGACTTAAATATGTGTCCTGACATCAGAAGATACAAAACATACGCCTGTCCCTAATTGGTTGGCAGTGTGCCTTCCGGTTAATAGCTGTCATCACCTGAGCTCCCTGCCAGCGAGGTTCAGGTTTCCCTGCAGAATTTTAACATTGAAGACAACAAAGTGCACTTAATAACAGAAGCACCTGACAGCCTAGCTCCTCATTATACAAAATGGCCGCATTAGCATATTCATGCGTTCCAGGCGATCCAGTGAAATACATTTGCACACACTGTTTTGGGGGGTAGAGTTGGCTCCCTGACTACAAAGGAAGTAGTCTGTGTTTTATGACAGGCCTTGTGCTGTCATCCTTGAGCAACTTCTGCGCTGCCTGAAGTACTGCTTCCCAGAATTGCTGATGATTGGGGATTCTTGACTGGAACACATTTACAGTATTTTCTGCATGTTCCCTACCTCTTTAGTGTCCATCAGGATTTTGTATTTATTTATTTATTGTCTTAAATAGCCGCCTCCGTTTCTCGTGACCTCATCGCAGCAGCATCATTGGATTGTCTAGACCTGAAAAAAATTGAAGGTTTTCACTTTGGTAAACAACATAGCGAGAAGGTTTACATTCTCTGTTGGCAGACATCATTCTTATTTCGCATAACTAAATAGCGAACGCATAAATGCATTATATTTTTGAAATGCATGAATTCAGATCAGTTGCAAAAATAAATGTGTGCTTTTTTGGCGTTAATAACAATACAGGCTTCGAATCTTTCATTTTCTTTAGCAGTTGTTCTTTGATAAACGCATAAACTGCCAGCAGACAATCTTATTTAAATTCTACTTCCCCGGGATGTTCTCTATATTTCCTATTTAAGAAAATGCGGCATAGAGTCTGTTGCGTTTTTACACATTCTTTGTGTTTTTACATCTTTGCCAGCCAATATGGCAATGCAACACAACTTCAGAAATCTGTTTTACTGGCATTCATGAAAACATGTCAGACGGATGTGGGACGTTGCTGAAGTATGTCTGCCCTCCATTCTAGAACGCTACCTCGACTTCATCACTGAAATTGTGATCTACAGTCGGCTAAAATGGAGATTTACTGAGCCAGACTACTTCAAATTATAGTGATAATCTCCAGGCCCCCAAAGATCATGCAGGCGAACCTAATTAAGCACATTTGATGAAATGTTGTCCTTTGTAGGCTAATAATACGTAATCCACATGTTCCACTTATCTTAATGACCATGCCTCTTGTAATTTATTTGATACAGGGAAAGTATCTGACCTTTTGTCTGCCGAGACCCACTGAGCATTACTGAAAACCAGATACACCGAGGAAAATATGACGGTACTCCATATGCACAACAAAGCAAGCTATTCCCCTAATTACGTTGCTCGAGTCGTGCGAGGGAGCCACAGGCCAAACATATATAGTGGGAACAGTACTAACCAACTCACTGCAATTTTAAAAATAGCAGCGAAAACAAATGTGAAAAAATAAATAAATAAATAAAAATAATAAAAAAGAAAATAGCAGTGAAAGAGCTAATTTCAAGCATTATGGAAAGACAATTATTGTACCAATCGTGTGGCTAGTCCCCATAATAGCGTACTGCGGCACCCTACTAAAAAATTGTATTCCATGACCTTAACATGTTAGATGGAAACTATGTAAATAAATCACTTGTGTGGTTAAAATACATTTATAGCAAATGCGCTGGCCTCAGATAAGATCAGGGACATGTTAACTTTGATTTCTATTTGTGGCACCGGTGAGTGCCACACAAACAGCTTACTGTTTACAAATAAAAAGGAACAGCTAGGCCAGGTTTATAGCAAATTCCTGGCATATATGGTACCGGCACACTAGCCTAAGCCTAGGCAGACCAGAGCAAAGTGACGATGGTCTCGGCGAGGGATGTGGGCTGCAAGTGACCATGTACGCACCCGTGACGAGGTGGTGATAGCTATACATACCGTGGTGTTTGCCAGGGCATCAAATAGTTTACTTTTTATTTTTCGGGAGATGGGCTCTGCAAGTATTGAGCAAGTCAACTCCCCCCCCCAAAAAAAAAACAAGATGCAGTCTAAGGCCATTTTTACCATTTTCATGGTGGCGGCCATTCAGGGTTTAGCTGGTAAGCGGGAGGGAGGTGGTGGGGAACAGGTTCAATGTCACTGGTGTATGTGTAGGCAGGCAAAATGGAGATGCTCCCTGATGCCTCCTTTGGCAAACCAGAAGGAGTTGAACTAGAGATTAACATTTCAAGGGTATATATATATATTTTTTTTAATGAAGAGAAAATGCCTACCTGCCAATATTGTTGAGGGATTTTCCCTTGCCTAAAAACTAAACTAAGTGTGGTTGTCTATAGTCCAAATCAAAAATAGCCCCCAGTCCGAAACCTAGCCACTATCTGGCTCTATCACTTTTAGAAAAGCGTAACATAAAAATTACCCAGAGCAGTAGCCTTTCCACTCAGGTTTCTTATGACCATAGCTACTTCGGATGCTCCAAAGTACTGTTCATCAGTCTAAAGTGGGTTTTCAATAGTTTATCAAAGTAAGGTTTTCAGTCCTCTCTTTTAGTTCGTCATAACAACCTTTAAGTCGTTACACAAATTCAATGGTTCCAGTGCCCCAACTGGAGAAATTATTCTCTTTGTGCGACTCCACAACCTTGCACATTGGCTTTCAATTTGTTCTTTATTTAGCATTGAGTAAGTGTTGAAAAAGTGTACTTATTTTTCCAGGGCCTGCCAAAGCCATCTGTCCTTCTGATTTCCTCAGTTTAGTAGAGTTCTCTTGGGGGTTTACCCATGTGCAGCAATCAGGTTTCTTGTAAACCTGTAACCCTTTTGGCTACTCCAGCTTCTTGTCTTGCTCTCTTTAGTTAAGCCCCATTTGCTTTTGGATTTGCTTAACACAGGGAAGTAACTGTCCATCCCTATACCCGGCTTTCCCTTCTCAAGAACTCTCACTTCCCTTTGCCAGCCCAGGTCGGCAGTCACTACACTTCTCGCACAGAGATCAGGGATTAGGTTTCTACATGGCAGCATGGTCTCAGGGTCAGTTAGCGGGTCCCAGGGCCACTGTGGCTGCTGTGTGGTTGCACCACTAGTTGAGATGGTCTTGTTTCCATCCCCCTTCTCTTTATCTGTTTCAGCAATGATGCCCTTCACAAAACCGGCCTTCGCACATCACTCTCTCATTCTGCTCTCTCTCCATGTTACCACTACCTCTGCAGTGCAGCATTGCTCAGTCCCTCCAGGATGTTCTCACATCAGAGGCTCGCATCTGCATAGGATATTTCTCTCTCTGTTCCAGCTTCCTCATCTCTTTATTCTCGCTGACGTATTTCCACAGGGTGTTTTGATCTCCATCAGCTGCTGACTTCACCAGGATCCCAGTATCGGCTTCAGCCAAATATTTTGGAGTAATGTTAGTATGTTGAGTATTACAATCCACAGCAATAATATCAGTCTTGTCTTTTCCCATCCAGGCAGACTGAGAAGGAATGGGTGTCCTTGTCCGCTAGAGAGGAGTCACTCCCAGTGAGTTACCACTTTCCTAGACCCGGAGGGAGGGTCCTGCTTAGCGGGCTCACCTCCCTACCCTCAAAGGTGGTGTCTCCCTCTCAAAAGAAGGGACACATTGCACAGATTTCTCACACTCCCCACCATTCATATGGTGCCAGCAGGGAAAGGGCCTCGGGTGGCTGGAAAGTGTATACATAGTATATTCTCACCCGCTCTTCCAGCCTCCTGATTGGCTGAGAGCCCTTCCCCAGGTGCACATGCTGATTATAAGACGCGGGGGCCACTTGCTAGACTTTAAGATCATCTTCTGTGCTCCCTTCTCTCTGCCTCTAATGACCAGCAAAATTACAGCTAAATGTAAGTGCCTGTGGCTCACTAAATCTTTGAACTGTTCTTGCGGCTCCTAAGGCAGAAGGCCATAAATAACCCTGCAAAGACAACCCTGCAACACACAGTAGGATTATCTAAGAAGGAACCAACCAGAGACACAGTGAACGAGTAAGAAATGCTATAGGAACAAATGAAAAAGAGGGAAAAAGGAAGGGAATAAAGGACAGGCAAAGGAGGAGAGATGGAGAAAAGGAGAGAATTGACGAGGGATTCAAATGACCAAGCGGAACATAGATAGTGAAAGTGAGATAGTGAAAGGGGACGTTTAATAGAGATATAAACAGAATAGTGAAAGTGTGATTGTGGCGCAGTGGCACATGGTCAATATGGCCCTCAATCAACATCAGTCCAAAAGGGTGCCCTCCCAAAAAAGATGGAGTACCCCCTGATACCACAACAAAGACTACTGTCGCTTTGTATCAGGAGTTAACAGTGTATCATAGCAGCGCTGGAATGCTGAGTCACAGAAGTCACGTGAATTGCTCATTTATATTCAAGAAAACACTGCAATATATGCCCATGGATAGCTCATTCCTGGTTTCTGAATTAAATTGTATATGTCAATAGCAGGATCGGTGGGGCGATTGAATTTAGTTACAAAAGAGAGACTCATGAACTAACAGTAGCAGCATTTCAAGAGGTGATATCCAGTGCTTAATTTGTCCAAAAAATAAATGTCAGGACCCAACTATGTTCTAGCACTCCTGTGACACAGTGAGTGGGCAGTTCCCCACCACTGCTGCCACCACCCAAGCTGCTCCTCACAGTGCCGACATATTTGGGGTTACACTACAGCTCACACCTGCTCATTGGGGATGATGGATGCACTGACTACCATGACTTCATAATTAAAGTGAGTCTTAGACAATAAGTGCCAGGCCTCCCAAATAAGTGCCATGGCTGAGCCCTGGAAAGAGCCCCCAGACATTAAGCTCTGATGATGCCACACCTTTCCATCGGGTCCTCGCGAAACCCAAGATCTTGGTAACAGATGAAGAAACTGAGGATCCAGAGGGTTATTGGACAATGTACCCCAGCCTGCCTAATATTCAGATGGAAACGTATCAAGTATCTGGTCTAAATAAGCATCTATTCTTGAACTTGAATTCAAAATGGAACATTTTTGAATGCTCGTGGTGGCTCAAAAAAGTTCATCCATTTACCCCTCCCCCCCATGCCCCCCAGAAAGTGACACCTGTTATTGGCTGGTGAGAGACATGTTTAACTCTGGGTACACAATTGAAAGTCAGCGTGTGGCCACATCTCCGAAAGCAATTCCCATTCCTAATTAATATTACCAGTCCAGTCATTTGTCCTGCCTTTTATGACCTGGTGTGTTATTTCGTCAACAATCAATCTTTTGGAGGGATTAGTTGTTTTCGAGATCAAAGGCATCTGTTCACGACTTTTTTAATTTTGGAGCACAAATTGAACTGGATGTGTTTGGGCTTATGGAGGTGGGCACAGGGCTTTGCCCCTCTCTCTTTCTTAATATGAATGTCAAACATCAGAGTTCAAGGAGCCATAGTAACAAAGGGTCAGTGTCCATGGTGCAACACTCTGTGCTTTGGTGGTTGTTCGCTTTGGCAAAGAATGTGGAGTAGCTGGAACAGGACTTGTGTGATGCTGCCTTTAGTATAAAGTGGACTTGTCAAAATGCTCTGGAAACAAGATGGTGGCATACAGCAATGTTATAGCCCATCTAATAACTGCCGGAAAAGCAAATGCTGGAAGAATGGAACCAGAATACCCACAGTTTTGAAAAGTCAGATTGGTGCATCTAAAGATCAGTGAACTTACAAGACATGTGGGATGTGGGAGATGGTTTCCCTAAATATTAACTTAGTAGAGCCTTTTGCATTGAATCCTGGAGGTGCTTTAATTACTTTATCAATATGAATGTAATCGTAGTTATTGAATCTTTGAAATATGTTTTAAAATAACCCTGAATGATAGACATATTATGTACTGGTATTAATAGGAAATCGAGATATATGTTCCACTCTATTTCATCCCAAATCTATATTTAATTTAGTAATTGATGTTCAAAAGCTTTCCTCTCTATTTTGTTCATGAACACACACAATAGTAGCTGTGTGGTGATTTGAAAAAAATCTGCAGAATATATTTTCATATGCTAAATCATATGGAGATATTGCCTGAAAACAAATGAATGCTAACAGTGGGAATCGTGAAATAACCTAAAAAAGAAAACAGCGACCGGGGAGTTGGTGGCTGAATGCATAACGCTGCAGAAAACCCCCATTAGCAGCCAAAATTTCCCCGAAACAGATTCATTCAATCATGTTTGTTTGTGCACGTTTTTTCTCAAGCAGTATAATTATTATGCAACAAGGGTAATGCATGTTTGTGTTGATGTATTGATACACTTGGAATTAATACGATCAGAATCGAAAGATCGATGTGACCGCACATCTTGATGCAGTAGCCTACAGGTTTATACAACAAGAGCCTATTGTTAGAGCTCCTCAAACATAATATATGCTTTGTGATCACCACACATACCTTGAAAAAGACCCTTGTTGTGGCAAAACACGTGTTGGCTGAGTGTAATAAATCACCAACATATATAAAGCAACAAGACTGCTCCAGTTCTTTGTACAATCTTTATACAATCATACAAAGAGTCATTACTTCAATGAGCAAGTGCCCGGGTGATACCGGTTCTGCAACCCAAATTCACTCTTTCTCTCACCGAGACAAAAGAGCACTGTCTTTTAAGAAACCCCTCACCGGCAGCAGGTTCTACTTACTTTCATAAGATCAGTGCAGTGATTTGAAAATGATCATGCTCTGCCACCCTACAAAGGTTAATGCATGTGCAGTAACTTATAATGTGATCTATAAAAATATGTGGGGCAACATGAAAGTCTTTTCAGACTATCAACGATCCTTCCTAAAATCCCATCACTTATGCAACTTGGAAAATAGTTTAGTGTCATCTCTGTTAGATCTCTTCAAGAAGTCTCTGAAACTGTGAGGGCCAAGAATAAGGATGAGGATTTTTAATCAGACTTTGTGATTGTGTGAAAGTGCCTAGTATGATTCTGGATTAACATTGCTTCTGACCGCTTTGATCTTTAAACTAGGCATAACAATCACAACACCCTTGGATGAGTTCTATTACTATATTGATATGGCCCCGTAAGCAGCAATTTACTTCAATACCTTATGGGGGACAAATGAATGAGGGTATCCTTAAAATTTTAAATTTTGTATTGCAGTTTTCTAAGCTTTTCCATGAATTGAAGGCACCGTCACATACCAACTACCAATTGTAAGAGGATCACACATAATCCAATAGGCCAACATGTTCTGGCATCTTTCCAAGCACACTTTTTTTCAGTAAAGGAGTATTGTTCCTATGTTCTGCACATCTCAAGCAATGTGCCTTTCCAACCCAACACAGCAGCTTCCTGAAACTGTAAACCATGTTTTACTTCTTTTCACCGCAATTCTCCTTTTGCTCAACCTACAGCCCGTCTATCCTAAATTACCTCACTCCCTAATGCAGATATATTTTGAAAAGGTTCATCACTTTCCTACGCTTCAATATTCTGCCCACGATGGACTGTCTTGGTGGATGGACTAATGTTCTATATGTTGATAGGAAATGTTGCCTGTGTCTAAGAGAAATAGAAATGACCCGCCATATTTTGACTTCATGAATAATAAACACTATGTTAACGGGTACAAAGAGTTTATACATATGAGGGTGATTTTACAACGGACCAATTCTGGAGCACAATATGCGGTGTGTGGAGTCCCTGGTTATCACATCTGCGGCCCACACATCTGGAACATTGCAAAAGAACAGATGTTTTTTCTAACTTCGTGATATATGCTTGCACATGCCACTTTATACATCCTACAGCGCTGTCTTTAGGGGAATATCAGATAGGGTTTCATATTGAATTTAACAGTCATTTAAATGGAAAAGATGACTATGGTTTGAATCTAAGTGGGTGCTTATATATCAACATTGTGGAAAAATAGTCCTAAGGTGTGATACTGTTCATGACACGTAATACAAGTGTAAATGTATTTTGTATGTACATTTTGTTTTTTTTATGGCGAGTACAAAAGGGTGCATTTTCGAACCACAGGCACTTAATAAAAAATTAAATAAAACAATATATATTTTGAATACTCCAAAAAAATTGGATTGTAACCTGCTTCCATCCACTTCCCATCCAGGGTTTACATATTTCAGTAATACATGCGTCCATGCATATCTATTTTTGCATAGATGATTAAATCAATCTGTTTGGTCAGTAATTGAGACTTTCGGAGGGCAGCATGCAACCAAATTCAACTTGCAAAGTGGTGATGCCAAAAAGCCATAAAGTGATAAAGGTGAATTTGGTGACACTGGTCCAGGGGTGACACTCTGACAAATATGAGACAGGTTATTGGCTGCACTGAAATCCTTCTGTCAGGGATCAGAGAGCAGCATAATAAGTATCAGGAAAACATCACTATTTGAGCATTTTCTACATTGAGTTGTGGTGTGCACCATACACCTGTACATTGTTTCTGTTACTATGTGAATTTTGACTATGAGGGGAAGCCAGAGGTGTTGGAGTGAAGAAGCAAATTGCTGTTCGTCTACTAAATGTTACAATGGAGTCCTACAAAAACTGAATGTATTTTCTTTCTATTTTCTAAATGACAACATCAGTGATACTTGTGCTACAGATTTCACATTTACCATCAGCTGAACATTAGCTTAAAACTATGATACTTTCAAAATCATTCGCAGTGTGTCCATAATTCATGACCTTGCCAATGCTTAAGTGAAAGAAAGAAAACAGTGTTTTTTGTTTGTGTAGCGCTGGCTTTTACCTATATGGAGGCATGTATTTCCAAAGAATATGTTTCCATTTTGTAAAAGAGCCTCACTCATGCAGATTGGTTTCAGGTCAGTTTCACATTCTGGGAGAACATTTGCAACATGATCCAGAAATTCTATAACTGGTAACATGTATAGTTATCATTGCCACATATTTGCTCTTTGATTATATGGTAAAGTCCTTTGATAAAACCATATCTGGAAACTTCCAGGTGCAGTCAAACATTTTTAGTCAACTTGTATTTTTCAAATGGACACAAATCCGGATTCTGTGCAGAAATGTTTTCTCGACAAAATCATTGCAAAGACCGCTTTTGCAACCCACAGAATCTGTAAGATAGGGTTGTCCCATAAGATATATCCCGACGCACCTTCATAATTAATGACTGTATTTGCCCATGTGCCCATTCGGCCCTGTCACAAAAAAAGGACATTGGAATTTGCATTGCCTTGTATACAACTGCATGTACAGGGTTCAACAAGCGGACCGATGCAAACCAAGCCAACTGTACCATGTCAATGAATGAAAATGATTAAAGGATAACAGTAACCCCAAGCTGCTGGTGCTATATGCCAGTAAAACCCGAGAAACC
This sequence comes from Ambystoma mexicanum, assembly GCF_040938575.1. Lineage (NCBI taxonomy): Eukaryota > Metazoa > Chordata > Amphibia > Caudata > Ambystomatidae > Ambystoma > Ambystoma mexicanum. The sequence continues at coordinate 1,041,821,553 of NC_090934.1, read as the reverse complement.
CCTCTTCGTTAACAAGTCCATGTTATGCAGATACACAAAGGAGTCAACATTCAGCACACCAGCAGTTGGCCCAAATGTTAAACCAGTATCCTGATGTGTTCTCTACCAAACCTGGAAGAGTCGAAGGAGTGGTTTACCACATAGACACTCACAGGGCGCGGAAAATACTAGTCTGAGAGGAGCTAAGGAAAATGTTGGGCCTGGGAGTAATTTAATGATCATACAGTGAATGGTAATTTCCAATCGTGATGGACCCAAAACCTGACCAAACATGGCGCTTCTGTATAGAGTTTCATAGACTAAGTGAAATATCAAAATTTGGTGCATACTCTATGCCTCAAATTGACAAGAAAGTGGAAACTCTGGGTCAGGCCAAATATATCTCCACTGTAGACCTAACTAAAGGCTACTGGCAAGGTCCATTGCCCAAAAGCGCTAAACTAAAAACTGCCTCTTTTCACCCCAGATCGTCTATTTCAATTTACGTTTCCCACCCTTTGGATGACACAGTGCCACAGCAACCTTTCAATTGCTAATGAATTGAGTGCTAGCTCTGTGCCAAGAGTCTGCAGGGGCCTAGTTTGCAACATATTCATCCATAGCAAATCCTGGCCCGACCATTTGAAACACCTTAGGGAGGTTTGTGAACAACTCCACAAATCCATGGCAAGTGCCATTTGGATAGTTTCTCTGTTAAATATTTGGCTGAATTACTGAAGTTTCATCACAAATTACTTTGGGAGAATGCAGTACCACTTATAGACATACCAACTTAGAACTAGTCCAACCTCATCTGCTGGGACCAGACCACTCGGGAAGCCTGGGGTGGACTCAGAGAAGCCCTCTTCTTGAGTCTTGTCATTGTGAAACAAATTTTGATAAATAATTCATATTACAAATGGATGCTTCCACAGTTGGACTGGGAGCGGTGCTCTCCCAACTACAGAAAGCTGAGGAATGGCCCATCATGTTTATCAGAAGGAAACTATTTCCCTGCAAAAAATAATGATCCCATCATAGAGCTTGAGTGATTTGCAATCAAATGGGCCATCTCAAGTCTGCAATACTATCTAGCGGGGCAGCAGTTCTAACTTATTACTGATCGTGTTCCGTTAGTATAGATGTCCAGAAACAAGGACCTTAACACTCCAATCATCAGGTGGCTCTTAGTCCTCCAACCCTATCTTTTCCGGGTAGAACATAGGGCTAGCAGTAAACAAGCTAATGTAGACTTCCTGTCCCAATATCCTCAGCCAGCTAGAACTCAGGGAGAGGAACCTGGGAAAGACGAGATACAAGAAAGGGTGGAAGTATGTGACAAGGCCTTTGTACAAGCCCTCTCGGGAGATAGACGGTGCAACAATCTGCTGTGCCCATACGTGTGTGGGCAGGGACACTCCCCTCCCCACCTTACTTATGAGGATGGTGGCATCCTAGCCGCAGTAGAACACTGATGGGGAGAAGCTGCAATGGGGAGCAGCAGAAGGAAGCTGCTGGAGTCATTCAGCAGGCGAAAGCAAAAGCAGTGTGGTGGTTACAGGAGAGAGGGGGGTCTGTGGAGTGTTTGTGTGTGTGAGTAACACGTATTTGAAAAAAAACAATAGTGTAGAAGGTAACAGTATTTGGGAGTGGTGGCAGAAACAGGAAGTGGTTGTTGGAAGCAGTGGACAGTAGTGAGTGGTAGCAAAAGTATTGGAAGTGGTGGTAGAAGGCGGTAGAGAGTTATTGAGAGAAGAAGTGGTAATAGGAAAAGTCATAACTGCAGAGAGGTAGTTGTGATGATAGTGCAGAAGTAGAATAGAGTAGGAGTAGACAGTGGAGTAATAGAGGTATTGGTAGTTAGTGGTGGTTGAAGGTAGATGAATAAGAATAGTGGTAGCATCTACGGGTGGAGATAGGCAGGCAGAATATTCAAGTGGAGGGACAATGATATGGCGGGAGTGGAACTTCCTGGGGTCAGGAGAGACTGTGGACCTGATTCACAGATAGTTTTCCAATGGGATTGTGCCATTTATAAAAGGCTTCTGTGAATCAGGCCCCGTGTGTTCAAGGAGAACAAGTGGACTGGAACTGAGTGCAAGGAGGCACCATCCCATATCTCCCCTAGCGTACTAAGCAGGGCTAGGTCAGGAACATGTAGAAGACCCTTAGAGAGGTAGCTAACCACCATTGTACGGATTCCCCTTCTAGCTGAAGGAAGATACACAGCCAGGAGGGCGCACCTTGTGATATTGCTAACTCCCCGTTATGGACGCCTCTGCTAGGCAGGAGGAAAAGGCAAGGGTAGTAGACTTAGAGTGGGGCAACCCTATCACCAACCATCCCAAGAACCCAGTTGGTCCTAACAGCCCTTATGACTGTTGGAATAGCTACAGTAAACTCCCTTCAAACGTCTTCCTCTCTCTGGAGTGGTTATTTATGGCAGGTTCCAGGTCACAACACCCTGAAAAATGTACTATTGAAATGATCTAAATATTCATTGTGGATTTCTTGGAAATCTGGAAGGTCTTCCCTCTTCAATAATTAGTCAGTAGCCCAACCCTTTCTGTTTTGACAAATTAAGCTCTACGTGCTTCCCTTCTCTTCTCAGGTTCATGTACTGCTTTGGAAAATGCACTTGGTTTCTAGACACAATTATATTTTTCTTTCTGTCATCTATGCCAAAACGAAATGAAACTAATATGGTATACTAGCTAATCAGTATGCTGTGCTTTACCTCTGACACAGACGACTCATGTTGTGCCAAGATAAGGATTGCATAAATGATGAAATCACAAACATTTTAAGTGGACAGTGTAGACAGCAGGAGGATATATTATTTGGGCCACAGAAAGAAGCATAATCTGTCAGAGAATCTGTTAGTCAAGAAACATGTGTTTCAGTTAAACACATACCATACAAATCTCATACAAATACAACCATCACAAATAACAACACAACCACAGTTAATTAATACATCCAATGTCAAATACATTACACTCACCCATTATATCAATACCATCTGAAACAATAATTCAAAGTCACAGTCCCTAATCCTTTGCAATGTATCTCATGCATCATCCTACTCAGAATAATTATGTTCAATTGTGCTCTTGCAAGAGCTATGAAATCTGATTGTCCCTCACTGGGTACTAATAAGCAATAATCAGATTGTTACAATCAATCTCATTGGCCCTCACTGTGGCTTAATCCCTCTCCCAATGTTCCTTTCCTTTGTGTCCCCAGCGGGGGCAGGGGGGTGGCAGCCCTTCAGCCAATGAGGAGGCTCAAAACGGGGTAATCCATGCTCTGTGCCACCACAAGGCTGGAGGCTGCTATCCTCCCCCACTGGAGAGTGGGTTAAGTGTTTTCCTTTTCCTTCCCCATCCCAACAATCCCCTCCCCACTCTCTCAACCCCATGTACCTTTTTTTTGGTCCATTTCAGGAAAAAAACATGTTGGGAACACTTTTGTCCCCAGCGAATCTGCTCCCGATCCACGAAAGGCCACCATGGAAAGGCAGAAGTGACTACACGTAGTCCCCTCTCTCCTTTCAATGGTCGTCATTATTTTTGTTTACTTAATTTTTTTCAATGGCCGCCATGGAAAGGGAGAAGGGATTAGTTGTAGTCCCTTCTCCTTTCCCATGTGTATGTAGTGCTAGGAGAATATGGGGGTTGGATGAGGGTTTTGTATAAGAAGGCATGTGAGGGTCCCCTCATACATTTTATTTTTAAGAAACAGGTTGAATTCATGTCAACCAAAACTGCATGTAATAAAGTGTAGACTTTAAAAAAAAAGGCTACGAAAACACAAAACACCAGCACCTCTGACATTAAAAAAAAGAAGACAAAAAATCAGAAAATGTTGTACAAATTCACATCAGAAATGTGACATGCTTATCCTATTGACTACTTCTTTCTTAGGTCACGTGCTCATATAGGGAATGTTAGCTCCTTATTAGGCATTCAGGGTTGCATCACTATTTAGTTATGTGTCTTCACACTCCTGGATGGATTGTCATTATTATATGAATATAGAATAATCATCAATTAAAGTATGAACCAAATGTGAACCCATGCAGAATTCACATGAAAGAAAAAGATAAGACTTTTGGTCTGAATGTTTTGAGGACTCTTAGAACATATCCAGCATTATCCTGGTAGGCCAAGAAGAATTTGGAATGTTTTGGCAGATTTATATCAGATGTATATGTATAGATTGTGTGGTCTATGCATCTCATGTTTCTGATGTTTGCATTATGTGGGTTTGCTCAGTTCTTGTAGTTATGTGTCACATGTCTTTACCAGATATATAGCCGCTTTTCCATATGCAATTGAATGTTTCAAAGTAGAGAATGAATTCCCTGTTACGTGGCAAAGAAAATATTGTATCAACTTATTTTCACATCAAAATAAAAACAATAACGAAAATAAAAGAACTTTTTCAAAGCACAGTCATAAATCAGATCCTATTAAAACATTACATTCAAAACACGTGCAATACCACATTTTAAACATGTATGATATTGCTCATATTTTGTTTGTAAGTTGTGAGGTATGAGCATGTTTTGTGCAACATAGTCCCTAATAAGCCAGTGGTACCAGAGCACTGCACATTATGCAATCCCATCTTTGCATGACCATTCCCATTTTCACCAAACTCAAAAAACTCATGACACATTGTCCCTATCCTGTGACACCATCCCACAGTAGCGCAAGTATTGTGAATGGCATATATGTATCTTTTATGGCAATAGAAAAGCCAATGTTACGCACAGCCTCAAGGCTAGTGCTTAAGAACAGTACCTGTTGCACCCATCTCCCTCCAGCATTCTTTCCCTGACCCCAGCATCTCCCCCAGTCCCTGTACTCCGTTTGACTCACCCCCTGGACCCCTTCCTAAATCCAACCACAGATGTGTTTTGCAGTCCATGGGCTTTATTTCCCTTGGTCCGATATGTCTGATGGGAAGATTTCCATGCATTTCTCTGCACTTAGTAATGTGATTTAGAGTTGGTTGTGGAGGAATGAATCGACGGTGGTATTGGGCATACCTCTACGTGGTTCCACGGAGATCAACACATATATTTATATCTTGTACCAAGTTTCCTAATTTATAAAAATATTAAAATGTTGCTATACATTTTTCCTAGATGTCAATTTTTAGAAAACAAATAGACATTTTCTATAAAGTAAAAAAAGAAAAAAAAAGAATACTGTGCACATTTGGCAATCTTAATACTTCAGTGTTACCTCGATTTTAGGAATAGTCGATCAACACCAGACTGAACCACCCAAAGGAGAACTACATCATAAACACCTGATGAATGACATCAGAAGTGGCAGCTTTTTGTGTACAGGAGCCCAGGTCACAGCCAAAGGGGTAGTGCTTCCATCACAACATAAACCACATTTGGGAAATGCAAGGAAATTAAAATGGGACACAGCTGAAGAGGTGAATAACCAAAGCCAAGAAACTAAAAACGTATTGGGCCAGCATGTTCTACTTTAAATACCCTTGCAGCTTTAGTTCAAAAGATTTGAGCCTTTATGGTCAGCTTCTCCTCCAAGCACTTCTAGGGCCCCATTGGTCCAGCAGCTGGCACTCTTTAGGGTTGGTTGTCAGGGGCAGTCCTTTTCAATTATTCATTCTACAAGCAGATGTGAGCTAAGCCGAGGAAACCACTGGAAAATGACCAAATAATATGAAAATGGAAAGATACGTTTTAATGGCCGCAACATGTGAGCTGCAGATGCCACATGTCATGATATGTGCAGTGATATTGTCTAACCTTTGCTCAAAGACACTTCGTCTCTCATCTTTAAGGTTTAAGATCTTCGGGGCTCATGGTTCATCAAAACGTATATTGATGGCAGTGACCTGTTACGTTTACACTGTAACGTAAGCGAGTCCCCGCCACCAGTTGTGTGTCATTGGCACTGCATGGTGCAAAAGTAATGGGAAAAGGTGGCGTACAAGCATGTACAGCACGTTCTGCCCTTAACATGTGCACTCTGCAGTGCAAAGTGAGTAAACGCTGCATGGTATACTGCCATGCTATGCAGCTTTTACATGTTTGCTAGCACTGCTTGCACTGTTCACATAGAGCCGGGAAGGCGGAGGGGGGGGGTGGGGTTTATCATTCAATAATATGTTGGCAGTGTCTTCGCGGTTTGAGAACAGTGAACCTGACTCCTTGGCACTGTGAGAGCAATTCGAAGATCAGGAGAGTGCAAAAGGCAGCACCGTAGGATCATGGGGTTACGAATATGTGGAATGGTTCTTGAAACACAGTCTTAAGCAGCTCAATGGTGAAAACACTAGAATCCCAGTTGCAGCTGTCTTGGCTCTCAGGGTGCTGTGAGGCCCAATGCCGTGGCTAAGGGTCAGGATGAACCCTTTTCTCATGTTCCCAAACATAGGGGATGCTGGAACACAACTGCAGGGGTCCTTGAACACAGTGAAGTCCTTGGTACTGCTGTGACTAGTAGAGAGACATGCCTTGCTCCAGCAGCAGGTTAGTTCTCAGTTTCAGGGACTCAGGGTCAAATGATTCCTTTTCTCTTGCTCCCAAACATGGGGGAGGTTTACACACAACTGCAGAGGTCAAACAATACAGTCATGTCCTGGGTTCCACTTTGGCTGGCAGAGAGGCAGGTCCTGTTCCAGCTGCACGCCACCCCCAATCTCCGCTGGGGATAGATAAGAAGCAGAGCTTGCCTCTGCCTTTGACTACCTGTCCTCACCTGACAACTGAAGGACTTTGGAAAGGATTGTTCACCCAACAAGGTCCACACTGAAGTCCAGAGGTGAATCAGAAAAGTAGTGATTAGACTAAAGCTAGCCTTCTCTAGGGATCCGCTTCATGTTCTTGGAACAAGGGAACTTTGCCTTCTGACATCACAAACACAGTTTTCTGTTGTTGCTAAAGGAAGTAGAGAGGACAGGAATGAACAACAGAGGCAAAGAAAAACAAGATAGTGGAACCTTCCTCCAACTGTAAATAGCTGCCTCTCTGTGCACTTACCCGAAGCCTCCTTTCTCATTATAATGAAAGGCCTTTAGATATGCAGCACCCAGCTGTGAGACAACGCCTTGTGTGAATGGGTGTGCCTTAGATTCCTATTCCCAGGACAGCTTCCTTTGGGTGGCTATCTCTCTTACAAAGACACAAAGTGAGGCAATACCCAAGACTTCAGCCCTGCCAGCAATTGCAAGATCAAACCTGTCTGGGGAGAATGCACATACTCCCTGCACAGATTAGCTGGGCTCACTGGGCAGACACATATGTGATATCAAATTGCTGTGGTGGCAGTAATAATTATGAGAAATACCGTCCACCATACCGTAATTTGGGTATGGCCTATTTTAAAGATGTATCTGCCACCGGGAGGGTACATTCATAATTATAATATTCTGTTACAGAGATGAATTTCCCTGCGCAGCAGAAACTCTGCTGTCAATGCAGCTGTCAAATGGGAACTTGTGTCCTCTGAACCTGCTTTGTGCCACTGAAGTGCAGGTGCTGTAGATCAGGCTGCTGATGTGGCAGGACACAGGTATACACTATGCTTTTGGCATGAAGCTTATGAAAGGGGAATCTGATTGGCAGATTACCCTTTCAGAGATGGAATAACCAGAATCAGTCGATTTTTTCAATAAAAATTAACAAGGCCAGAGATTCTACTCCCTTGCCAAATCGAAATCCGTCACAATCTGTGGTGCCCTTATTGGTTTACATTTTCAGGATCTCAGATCCTCTTGGATAGAATACAGTCCAGTCTGAGAGGCCAAGGTGGGCGACATCCACAATTCCACACTGGTTTTGCATCTAATGTTCCATTCTGAAGCAGGGTATTGCAACCATGAGTTCCAGCTCCTTTTAGAGGACATTAAGACAATCTCAGAGTGGAACATTCAAGATTGAGATGGACGGAGTCATCTCTTAGGTTGAGCAATGGAGCTTTTACATTGCATGTCGTCCTCACATTCCTGGGTGGATTAGTCAGTTCTCACATTCCTTTCGCATGGGTTTGAAACTGTGTGCAGTCGAATACTGATGCATTTTCAGGATGACAGCCAGCCATGGTAGGGCTGATTTCAACATGTAAATCCTTACTTTAATTTTCAAAGTTTGATTCATCTTGTCATGAGAATACTTGCAAATAGCACAGCGTATGTAGCATGTCAAACAATGTCAGTAGCGGCTTAAGCTCATCACCCTACATTTTGGCAGGAACTCAGAAGTGTGAACTACGTAAGTAGGCACATGCCCGCCAGATCATGGCTGATTCAGCCCCTGAAGCCTGCTTCTTTCTTCTCCAGTTAGCCGCAGTTGTGGCACGCATACGTCTAAGCGCTGCATATCTCAATAGCTGCACTATTAATGTATCATTCAGGATAGGCAATGAACGAGCAATCATTAAACAGCTCACATCACTAGATTACTTCAATCCCTCTGGCTGATCAACATATGCCAATTACTTCACACTGATTTACTATGAAGTCTAAACCACCAAAATGTGTGCAAGATAACACAATTTATATATTATTGCTGCGCTTGTTCTGGGACCCAGCTCTGTGTCTGGAAAAACTGCAAGTATTGCGGGTTTTTTGAAGCACAGATGTGAGCATTCCTCTGTGAATAATTGCATCCCCCCCTTCCCCCCCCCCCCCCATTTATTGCATGCCTCGACTCTGGGCTGAAATCTGTAGATAAAGGCTGCATAGCATCTCGGTGGTGTGCCAGGATTTGTTAATTTATGTAAACATTTATTTATGAGGGATTTTTGTCGATGCATATGTGCACAGGAATTCTTTCGCAAGTCTAGATGCAGTGGGTAAAACATGTCTGAGAAGTAAACTATTATCATTGCCCAGTATTTTGTTTATATTATGTGTAGTAATATGTAGAGCCTGCATTCGCCATAGATGGGCCTGAGGCGCTAGGTATTGGTAAAGGAAGACCTCCCAAATGCTGTGGCCATTGTGTGGACATTGAAAACGAAAATATTCGAAAAAAGGAATGGCTTTTCAATTTTGTCTTCCAAAACTGCAGCCAGATCACAGAAACGTACTGGTGCAACTACAAAGGTGCACTGTATTAGGAATAGGGCAATATTTGCCTTATTTCTAAAGACACTGGAACATATTAGAAAGCCATTGGACCATGGCAAGTGCAGTTTGGCATGTTATAAGCAGCAGGGCAAACTTTGCCCTTGTCCAAAAATGCTGTGATTGTATCAATATGTTGTCCAGTTTATATTTTCATCCAACATTTTCATGAATACATTACAAAGTGATCCATGAGTCTTTCAATACATTGGAAAACCACAAGGGATCCACTTGGGTGTATGCTTTGTTGATGCGTGCCGCTCTCTGAAATCTGTGCAACCCCTGTGAATATCTCATCCACATGCAGATTTGCAGGCTTCAGTGGCCTCCTGCATGCATCCTACAACATGCCTGGTCATTCTTAAGGCTCACGTCTTAACACAGTGGAAGTGAAATAAGGCCAACTTGATCATTTTTTGCCCAGTCAGAAGCAGGCTGAGAATCTGGTTCATCGATAGCAGTACGCAAGATGGATCTACATCACGAAATGAGTGCTAGATCAAATGTGATCTCCTGAGAACGGTTGCCTTCATCGCAATCTGGTTCATCGATAGCAGTACGCAAGATGGATCTACATCACGAAATGAGTGCTAGATCAAATGTGATCTCCTGAGAACGGTTGCCTTCATCGCAATCTGGTTCATCGATAGCAGTACGCAAGATGGATCTACATCACGAAATGAGTGCTAGATCAAATGTGATCTCCTGAGAACGGTTGCCTTCATCGCAATCTGGTTCATCGATAGCAGTAGCCGGTCAAGTGGCACAGCGAGTAGAGCGCTCGCTTTGACATCAGTGCAGAGCCTGCGAACGCAGGTTCGAATCCCGGCAGCGCCAAACTCAGCGTTTCATCCTTCCGAGGTCGATAAATGAGCACCACACACCGTGGGTAATAATAAGCAGCGCTCAGATACCTAAGGGTTCGTAGCGCTATATAAATGCCAAATTATTATTATTATTATTAATACGCAAGATGGATCTACATCACAAAATGAGTGCTAGATCAAATGTGATCTCCTGAGAACGGTTGCCTTCATCGCAATCTGGTTCATCGATAGCAGTACGCAAGATGGATCTACATCACGAAATGAGTGCTAGATCAAATGTGATCTTGCTCATCCTTCAGCTTATGTGTTGCAAGTGCACATCATATTGCACACATGGTTGCAAAGTAAGCCTATATTAAGGGATCAAGTAAAGTATGTGGACTTTACTGAAAATATATTCTGATTTTCTATCCAAATCCTTAGTAAATCACCGCATTTGCATACATTAGAAAAGGGTCTCTGAGTTAGAAGTTGCGCAAATAAAATTATCAAAATATTGCAGGCCTTTCAATTGCCAAACTTTGGTATGGGATGTCCAAATTAATCTTAATTATTAATTTTGTATTCACAATGTATACATTTTACAACAGTTCAGAATCAGACCCCACCCCCAATAACAGTTATACCGAGACCGAGTCAGTACAAATGTAAACATCTTCCCCAGATTTTCTCAAATTGTGGACCTTAATTTTGAATAATGTTGGAATAGAAATTGGCAGTGTTCCACCTGATAGAAGATTAGTCATGCAGATGTTCCAAAGCTATTAGCGCACCAGCATTGTGATCTAATGTAATGCTAGCACCTCTATGCACTTCAAGTCTGGGAAGTAGGATAATCAGTAATATTTGGGGAGGTGGGATTGATTGAAATTTCCCAACATGCAATTTGGTGTGCCTGACAACAATGGATTCTGCGAAGAAGTGAATGGGCACTTAATGCCATATTTTAAATGGAGCAATAGAACATATTGTATTCTGATAGTCGCACCTTCATACTGTCAGTTGTACTACCCTGTATTTGCCAGATGGTTCCCATGGTCATACCCTGCTCCTTCCAATGTATCTACCAAGAATTTTGTATGGTGAGCTCCCAGCTCTCCAATCCCTTGCCAACCTATCAAATGTTGCTGCAGGATTTATTTCACTTATATGCATGAGGGGAACATTGGATAACACGTGTAACATCGCCTTCAGCAAGCCGAGGGATTGTTTAGTCTGTGGTATACACTATATAAATGCTTATTAGTATGCACACAGCAACTTTGTTCTTTATTAAACCACACATGGCTGGGTGTTTTTGTACAAAGCACATATAAAATAAATGATTTAATTACATCCCATGTTGTCATCAACATTAAATAAGGGTAGGTAATGTAGATTGATGTGCCACGGATTCTCATGGAGACTAGGCCTGCCGCTGTTTCTGCCTCACTCTGGGCGCCCAGGGGAACTCAGCATAGGTGCGTGGGGGCTCAAAGGGTTAAAATCTGCTACAAAAGGGCTAGGAAAGCTCCATGAAAGGTAGTACACATTCCTTCATTACATTATGGTTCTTAGAATTTCTCCAACATGGCGCTCCTTTCACACAGGGCACTGTATACTGTGCATTCTAGTCTTTGGGGGTGGTTAGCTATTTAAGCCACGCCCAAGGACAGGTCCGTGCTTCGCGTGAGAAACTGTTCACACGCTCACCTCGTCTTAGAAGCCCTGGCTCTTCTGCGGCGTCATGGCGTTCCGCCTCAGCTTATAGCGACTCCTGCTTCACATCGGTCCGTAATTCCCTGTGCGGAGAAGAAGAAAAGAACGTTAGCGTTCACTTACCTATTCGCGCGCACTCCCGGCTTGTGCTGCCAACTCCAGGCACCTTTGGACTTCGACATCAGCAGGTGCTCTGGACCTGCTCGCGTTTTAGCTTCTGAACTCCACGGCGGTTGCAGCTTGCATCATTTTTGGCAGCCGCACCTACAAGAAAAAAGCAAAGACAGTGAGTAAGAGCGCAGCAATTGCATGACAGCCAGTGAGGAAAACTGGGACACTTACCTGCGGACTGTATCAGGGAGGATACTGGCATACTTATCAGCATACCAAGACCCAGTGAGACAACAGGGAATATAGACTGGCATTTGAGAACTTTTTGGACTTTACTTCTGAACTTTCTCCAAGACCCAAAGACTGAGTTGTCCCGGGCTACTCGCACAACCAACCAAGAATCAGTGTTCCTGCCTCGAAGCAGGATGGAGAGCGCGCCACTTCAACACTAAAGGTGAGCCGAAAATCACGACCAGAAACACCCATCACATAGGTTCACTGGAAGGGGCGGGTGGTCCCACAACACTAGAAAAGCTTTAACCTTTTCACGTGTGTGTGTTTTTGACAGATCAGCTAGTCCCAGTTCGAAGTGGGGAAGGTGCCACACCTGGAGGGATTCATCGCTCCCGCAGAGCACCAGGTGACCGTGACAGGGCACAAAGCCATCTTAAAATACTCTGCCTGAGCAATGGAGACCACGGACGTAGACCAGCTAGTGCAAATCCTAGGAGAATTGTGTGCAGAGGTGCATGCCGCTAGATCTGAGACCAATGCCCTAAGACGAGAACTAGTGGTCAACAGGGATAGAACCGAGGAGTTATCTCGTCAAGTGCTTCAATCACAAGCCGGACAGGTCCTTCTTCCCTGAGGGGGGGGGGTCCCATACCACCCACTGCGCCGGTAGTGGGACCCGTACAGGTAGTGGTCCAGGGTAATATCCCTTTAGCACCTCCCGAAAGGTTTAAAGGTGATCCTAAAAAGTTTAGTGTATTTCTGAACCAGTGTCACCTACATTTCCTTCGTCGACCTGGTGTTTTCCCAAATTACCAGCCAATGGTAGCATTTGTACTATCATACCTGGGAGGCCATACAGGGGACAGGTCAGTACCATTGGTAAATAGGGGCGACCCCATGTTACGCAATTTCCCTGGTTTCCGGTGCAAATTAGAGAAGCTTTTCGCTCACCATGCTCAAGGACAAGCGTTGGACAACAAGCTACTATCTTTATGTCAGGGTAACCAAGATCTTTTAGCTTATGTGTCAACCTTCAACCGTCTGGTAGTGGAGACCAATTGGCCAGAGGAAAAATGTGTTACCTTGTTCTATAGAGGTCTAAGAGGGGAACTTAAAGATGTCCTTGCCCAGGTGGTGAATCCTCCCATAGGGTGCGCAGAATACATTGACTTGGCCATCCAGTTAGACCACAGGCTGCAAGACTGGAAAACCAGAGAGTCAGGCCTTCTATGTCCGGCCTAAGGATTCCTTGGTCCATACTGTGGCCGCTGATCGTCAAGAGCCTATGCAATCAGGGGTTCTTCGCGCTCCTCTCACAAAAGCACAAAGAGATCGAAGACGCTAGGAACAACTATGCTTGTATTCTGGCCAGTCAAGTCACTTTCTCAGGAATTGCCCAGCTAAGCCTCCCCAAAAGGCCGGAGGAGTCGTTGACTGCGAAAAGGAGGACACGGAAAACTCCAATGCCCGGCAAACCTAGAGGCCAGTTTGTCGAGCGCAAAAGAAGGTCGTCGGGCCTCTCATTTCATGCTTCCAGTAACATTGATCAACCAACAACAACCCGCCAAGATGCATGCAGTGGAAGCATTTGTGGATGGCAGTGCTATAAGGAACTACATGGTCCTAAGCGTAGCTAAGAAGATCGGGTTGTCCCTCTGTACCAAAGAGGTGGCGGACAACGCCATGGCTGTGGATGGAACACAGTTGGTTTCTGGTCCGGTTACACAGCAAATGGCGGAGATTACTCTGCTCTGTCAGGACAGTCATAGGGAGCAAATCCCATTTGACCTTATTAATGCACCACAATTCCAATTAATCCTAGGCATACCGTGTTTGGAAACCCACAATCCCCGAATAGATTGGCGCACCAGGACTCTACTATTCCCAAAAGAGTGCCTGCATTGTTACCAGAAGGGGCATCCTAGGGTTGATCCTTCATCTGGGGAGTCTAGAGGCACCTCAGTGCTTGGAATGGTGGGCAGCTTACCACCTGAGTACATTGATTACCGAGATGTGTTTGCCAAAGAACAGGCTAACGTTTTTCCCCTGCATTGTTCTTACGATTGCCAGATAGACTTGATTCCTGGAGCACAGATACCATGCAGCAGAATTTATGCCTTGACGGAGAAAGAGAATACTCACCTGAGGACATACCTGGACCAATACCTGGCCAATAGTTTTATATGGCCCTCAAAATCACCAGCAGCTTCCCCCCTTTTCTTTGTGCCTAAAAATCAGGGGGATTTCAATACATGCCTAGATTACTGTGCCCTAAACCAGGTCACGATAAAAAATCAATACCCACTGCCCCTCATTCCAGTGCTATTGGATCAGGTAAAGCAAGCACAGATATTCGCTAAGCTGGATCTTTGGGGGGCCTATCACTTGGTACATGTTAAAGAAGGCGATGAATGGAAAACCACTTTTCGGACCAGGTATGGGCTTTGAGTACCAAGTGATACCTTTTGGGTTGTGCAATGCGCCAGCGGAGTTTCAACAT